>NC_056703.1:11369797-11557297 GCF_018831695.1 Puntigrus tetrazona
CGTTCCCTGACCTAAAATCAAAAAAAAGAAAAGAAAAACAAAACATAAAAGATGTTCAACCCCTTATTTCAGCAAGCTGTTTAGTGGCATCAGGTCCGTGTGTCTCTCTATTGTGTTCACACATGACTGAACACTGAACAAGCACAGGCCAAATTCATTATTCAAGAGCATAACAGAGGTGAGTGAGTAAGCCAGGGAGCCACTCAATGTTCAGGATGATGTTTACCCTCACTTAACGTTCCTGATAAGTGATAAGACACCGCAGCTGTCCCGCTGGGCCGGGGTCAGGGAGCATTTGTTTGTTTGTTTGATAGTTGTAATGCACCGTTTAGTGTTGCAAAAAGAGGGCTTGCTTATGGGGAGTAAACAATATTGAACACAAATGCTAGGGAGAGAGAGAGAGTGAGACTGAGAGAGAGAGGGATGAGAGAAGGGGGAGACTGATGGTAAAAAAGGTGATGCAGGGCCTGAATAAAAGCAAGTGTTCAGGAACTTTGTTCCACGGTTGGATGACTTTATTTCTTCAGCAGAGCATGGAAATCATACACGTTTAAAACAAAAATGTAAAGCCGTGGTTAAAATTGTTTGTAGTAAGACATACATTTTTTTTATGTTTTTGAAAACATGAACAAGTACAGTAACTTATGCTCACCAATGGCATTTATTTGATGAAAAATACTGTAAAAACGCTAATATTGTGAAATATTATTAGAACAAAAAACTGTTTTAATATATTTTAAAATGTAGCTTACCATTAAAATGTTTGTGGTAAGCAAGAATGAAAGAAAGAAATACTTTTATACAGCAAGGCAAGGGTAAATGAAAAGTGACAGAATAAAGACATTTATAATAAATACAGTTTTTTTACTCTCTGTTCATCAAAGCAAAAAACATGATGGTCTCTACAATATTGAGTAACAAATATTGTTTTTAACATACATAACATTTAGAACCATTGTTAATTACTGAGCATAAATAATAATTTAGAATGATTTCTGAATGATTGTGCGACACTAAAAACTGAAGCGATGGCTGATGAAAATTCAGCTTTGCATTACTAAATTTTATTTAAAATACACAGAAAAAGAAAACAGTACGCTGAATCAGTATTACTGTATTTTTGATCAACTAAATGCCGCTTAAGATAAAAAACAATGTACAACAATTCTCAGATATTGGCACTTGTTGCATATATGAAATATATGCCATCAACATAAATTAAAATAACCTACAATTAACATGCAGATCATCTTCCGATTAATATAATAATGTATCATATCATTACAGTAGACAAAACCAATAACTAATGTTTTCAAATGTTTCTAATCTAATTACGAGACAGTCATTCAAAAACAATATTCCCTTTGAGGTCACGTAGGGGGCCAAACATCTCATTTTGCCCGAACTATATTCAAGCAGACATTCAAGATGTAGGAAGGCATTTTAAAAAAGGTTCAGATTAGTGAAACAAGTGTTTGTGAAAGGTCAAGCTGTGGACATTAGGTCGTACGCGCGCGCACACACACACACACACACACACACAGGCACTGCATGGCCGGCGGTGCCACTCGTGGTTAGTGATATCATTATGGCAGTTTTGCGTGGAGGGATTAGAGCTCTCTCGCTAATGGAGAGTGACAGTGGCTCCTTGTTGCCGAAGCACACTGCCCCAGAACATTTGGAGGTGGGGGGTGCTGGGCAGGGGGCATCGGGGGTGGCCCGTTCACCTCCAAAGCGACTGTGTGCCATTAGTAAACATTAGTTTAGTCCAACTCTTTTCCTTACTCTAATGTGCCTGCCGGCCATCCGTGTGTTTGTGATCATTGTAACGTGAATATCGGGATCAGGTTTTTTGGCAAATTAAATGTATCCATTAATTAACTTTAAATAAGACATTATTAATAGTGAGCAACAGAAATAATAATAAGTGTATGCTGCTTTCTGATTAGTTGCTGATTTGTAACTAAAACACAATGAAGAAGTAATGCTTTTGAGGAGTCTGCTGAGGTCTTGTCTGTCTGTGTTTGGCTGCAGGCTTTGACTTTGAGGATTATAAGGTCTCCATAGGGAACAGTCTTCTTAGGATGAACTGTTGGGGGAGGGGTTTCCATATGAGTGTTTTCTGGTCCACTAAGCAGCAGATACAAACGCGCACACTCACATGCACTGACCCACTCTCAATCTCTATACAGCTGCTGGTATTCTGTGCTGATTATTGACAACTGCTGAATATATGTTGACTATTTTGGTCTGTTTTTGTGTCCAATTCTATTCAGGTTCATTGGCCTAAATGCTGGTAAATTTATTTCAGGTTGAATAAAAAATGTTTATATATATATATAAAGAATACATATATATAAAGAATGTGTGTGTGTGTGTGTGTGTATATATATTACATAAAATTACATAACTTCTTTATTTAATCTGAAATATATTTTCCAGTATTTAGGCCAATGAACCTGAATAGAATTGGACAAAAAGAGAAACAGAAATGGTTTGATTGAAGTTTGAAGTTATAATACATTATTTTTAAACATTTAAGGAGATTTTGGTTGACTTCATATAACGAAATTAATTTATATACATCCATATTTAAAATTTTGGGTAAAATGTCTAATTTATTGTACAAATCTAAAGATTAAAACAAAACCTTGTTTTCAATTCAATTCCATTCGATCAAAATGACAATAAAACCAATTGGAATATTACAATAAAATTGTATTTTAAAATATTAATTATTCTTATGATGACCAAGCTTGAATTATCAGCAGGTCTACTTAGGTCTACTACAGTCTTCAGTGTCACATAATGACAATGAAAAAGATCAGGAAAAAGAATAATGTATTTTTGTTGATGTTTTCATCAGTTTAATGGTCACTGAATAAAAGTATCCACTTTTTTCCAAAATAAATTCTTACTGAATTATTTAAACATTTTTTAAAAATATTTTCAACAAGGGTTGGAATATTATTACCTGACACAATCACAACATTTTACTAAAAACAGATGACCAGAATTCCAGTCAGTGCTGAAATCAAAATATCTATCTATACACGTATAACTGGGTATCAAAAACCTGATAAAGTTTCTTTTTGGGTCAAAGCTTGAAATAAGGAACAAAGAGAAACAATTATGAACATACAGATTAGTTGTGAGATGCACTCCTACTCTACATTAACATTAAGATATTCGATCTCTTGCCACTGCGCAATAAATTCGCTTAAGTGGGTATCTTTCGCTTTCGCATTTTGCTTAAGTGGGCATCTTAACGATGAACGGGTTAATATCATTAGGGGCTAATGTCAGGGAGGTAAAAGGGCCCTTATTGGGCCGTGTGTGTGTACCAGAGTGTACTGGGGGCTGCAGCGTGTTTCCTGGAGGAGCTGGATGATGCTATTAGGTTTGAGAAAATGAGCTCAGATCACTTAATTAGCAGTAAATAAGTGCTCAGCTGGGCCAGGAAATCCAGGCAGGGTCAGAGGCTTTTCATTTGGATTTCAGAGGATTTCCATCCACCCAAAGAGCCACCCAAAACTGCTCTGCTGAGATGAGGCAGCGGAATTTACTGATAGTTATGCAACAATTATAAATGTCATTTCAAAATGTCAGCAATTTATGGAAATGATAGAATAGAGACTGCTAAAAACGAACTTAACAGCGCTGCATTACTTTCCTCCAAGCAGCAAGCGTTGCTAAAGTGCATAAAAATTTCCTGGCCTTCAGATGATAAACTGTTTTCCCCTAAAGAACTTTCCAGTCATTTTTGTGCAGACAAACTTCTGATATCTCTCTCTCTCTCTCTCTCTCTCTGTTTCCCTGCAACAGCTCAAACTCTTACACAACGTGTGAAACTACAGCTCTAAGGCACACACACACAACTAAACTGTTGCCATACATATGTGCATCTACGCATATACGCCATAACTTCCATACAAAATATCAAAATCTATGAATGAGATACTACGTCATATCAACACAAAAACAAAAATACATTACTGTGGATGAACATTTTATTTCAGCTTCATATTCAAACAAGTTTCAGAAAACACCTTCACAAAATACAGAAACTTTACATTTGTCAAGGGTAAAGCAAACCGCTCAATATATTTAAAAACGCTTTACAAATAAATATCAGCAAACACAAATTGTGAACTCAAAATTAATAAATAGCTCATCATTATAAATAATGGAAACATGAATTTCACAACATTAAAAGTTTTCTTTAAAATGACTACGTTTCACTCATGAAATTCTTATTGCATGGTGTGTCTATAAATAAATGTCCAGCTGATGCCTCCCCTCCTCTCTGTCTCTCTCTCCGTATCTCTTGCCTTGGGCCATGACAGGATTGGTAACATCACTGCTCCCTTAACGGACTGTGACACGTGCAGTACCCAGCATTCCCTTTTCTCATCAGAATAGAGTAAGAATAAACAAAATAAAGGACCCCAACCTGAAGCTAGACATTGTGTGACAGGAAGTTTAAGAGTTTTAAATCAGGAAGTTTCTTGCATTTGGGTTTGCTAGTGTTAGCATTTCCTAAGTGAAATAGTAAAAAAAAATAGTTCTTCATGAATTTTCACAGATACTGGCCGCAATGAAGCAGCCCACCTCCTTAACGTAATCCCCCTTTTTTAAATTCCTGGTGTAGTTTCATCTTGATGAAAAAAACTTTAGTAATGGTAACAGAGATTCACGCATATTTACTAGAAGATATTTGGTACACATGTACAGAAATTCTCACTCACACACACACACACACACACACACACATCACTGGAGACTTATGGAACATGCAAACATTCATTACAGGGTTTAAGAGGAAATTCTGTCTATTTTAAATGAAAATCTCAACTTTTTATCCTGAAATCCTATTATTTGCCACTTGCTCCATAGTGACTATGTATGTATACATGTATATGTATTTGTAATCTATTTTAATTATTATTATTATTATTTTATTAATTTATTATTAATTAATAATCATTTTATTTATGTAGATGACAAAGGCATGAGCAAATATAAAATGCTATTGTAAAAAGTATATACAAAAATTATACAAATGCTGAGAAAATACATACAAATATGTCAAAATGAGAATTGTAGATATTGTATTGCAAATTATATTAATTTTGATGCTGAATTTGATTCTTATTTGTCGTTTTAAAGCTCTAGCAAGATGTAAATATGAAAAGGTTAAATAAATATTTTTTTTATAATTTTTTGTCATTTTAATTTGCTAGACCTTATTCACAAGAAGCTAGAAATTGTGAAGCAAAACAGATGCAATCTTGTGATTTCAGGATAAAATTTTGAGTATTTTACCACAGTTATTCACAGACTCTTTTTCATTCCTTTTCTTCTCTCTCTCTTTAACACACACACACACACATACACACACATCAGGCACACTTGCTCAGCTCCCCCCACACCAGCTGTTTGGTTGGTGGTTTTGGCTAAACGATCGATTACAAGCATAAAGTGAGAAATCAGTCATCATGCAGTGTGACTGGACACCCACCTCACAGGTGTATTGTGGATACAGTTCCTGAGAGAGGTCAGCGGGGGGAACAAAAGTCGCGCTCATTTCTTTAGCTGAAGAAAAGCTTTGGTAAGTTGTGCTGTCTGTATAAGATGCCCACCTGAGGTCCTCCATGCTGACCTGAGAGCTTCCGTACATGCAAGGCTGGTGCTGTGCGGTGTCCATACCGCAGGGGGTGCTGTGCACAGGGGTCACCTCCGGAGAGAGCTGGTAGGTGAAGAGGTGGTAGGTGGGGTCATGAGTGGGAGGGGTTTCAGTGTGGGTGTGGTCACCTGCAGAGAGAAACGCACACCTGATTCAATCATTCCAGCAGAGACAAAAATTATTTCATTTTAACACCCAATTATACTCACTTCCCTCAAATTACTTCTCTCAAATAACTATTTCTAATAGACACTTTGAATTAAATGTTATAACATTTACTATGATGTCAGACTTTAAAGCCACGGCTTTAAATAGTTCACTAACTAAGTTTGATTCAAAACTGTGTGAGTTTAAGGCTGATTTGGGAATATTATTGAAAGAAAAAGAGTGCATAAACGTAATTTGTTCATGAATCTAAAATCTAAAACAAATACTGTACATCAGTGCTGCTAATGGCAAATAGATTTTAAATTATTGTTGCGTATTAAAAGTGAGAGAATGAGCCGTCAATTGCTATGTATTTGTATACATAAATATGTATTTTTGTTTTATAATCTTTAGAAAATCCCTTCAAAAAACTTTGTTTTAAAAAAGCACACAATAATTCCAAGTATACAAGAAAGAAAAAGATATAATTAATAAATACAAAATAACACAAAATCAAATTGTAAACTGCATTCAATTTAATTAAAGTGCCTCTATTATGGAAATGACCTTCCATGACCTTACATGAATCATTGAAATGAGTCGTTTTTAAAAAGAGTCCCAAGCCATTTTATGTTGACATCAAAATTAAACATTAGCATATTGCCCGCCCACTTGTGGTCTTTTGGCGTTGGTCTGAATGAAAATGCAGATTCATACTTTGCCACTAGGTGCCACTTTTGGAGTGTTAAATGCTCACAAACACTTTAAAAAAATAATCATTGAACAAATAAGGTAAAAATACAAAAATGAAAGTGTTTTTTGACCTTGCATGCATGTCAACCTGTTGTTTGTGACTCAAAACCAAAATAGAAATCTATCGTAACCAATATTAAGGGCACTTTAAATGAAATTTTATTTTAAAGTAATTTCGAAAGTTTTAAGGCACTCATCTTTTTCAGTTTAAAAAACTTGAAATGTTTAAAAATGTAAAATGTAAAAAATGTACATTTGTGAAAATAAGTCTTACATATAATCCAAATATCATAACGCAGAAATTCAACCTGTTTGTTTTACAGCATGTACCTGAAATGTCGGAGCAGGTGTAGCCAGGACTGGGCTTCTGGTTCACAGTGTATTCTGACCCAGGGAGACAGGAGTCAGGAGAGGGCGGAGCTGCACGCTGCCTTGCAGTACTACGTGGTACAAGAGGATACTCTTTACTGTGAATAAACGGTGAAAAATTCATCAGATGCATTGATTCTTCCTACAGCAGAGACCCAGGTGATATTTGGGAAATTGGGAAAATTACATTTATAGAAAAGACACAAAAGATACAAGAAAATATTTCAGAAGCCCAGTGCATCAGGGAACTTGCCATGAAACACTGGCACTGGAGTTGATATATCTGAGTGTTAAAAGAGAGAGAGCAGGCTCATAATTTGCATTGGCACGGTGGGGCGGCAAAGGGTAACAGATATCATTTGCACAGTACTGATCGTTTCTAATGAAATTTCTAAGCTAAGAGACAATTACAGTAGCTAAAAATCTTTTCTATACCCTCTTTCCAATCTGACTCATTCCTCTTTCTCTCTGTTTTTTCACTCTGTCTCTCAAAAACGCATTTACTTAGACACACACACATTAGCCCCTCAGTGACCTCTCTGTGTGACAGTGTGTTGTGCCGCTCTGCTCTTAATATTGTTACACTATAAATATCCCTCTCTTGTGTGTCACATTCAATACTGTCAACATGCAACACAAAGCTTTGACTTTTGTTCCTAAACCCTGCTAGTTAAAAGGACAACATATTCTCCACGTATCTGAAACAACAACATCAGTGGCTATGAGACGCAACACGCAGTGACATGCAGGCACATAGGACATGTAAAAATGACCAAAAACAGTACAATAAATTAGCGATTCGGCATTAGTCACAAACTCTGGTGCTGTTATGACCTCACCTTGGTGTACGGGACATGCGATGCAATTCAATATCGTCATTTCCACGGAAACCTTTAGCAAACGGATTATTCTCAATCTTCAGCTGAGTGATCTGAAAAAAAAAAAACCAGGATTAAAGATGAACGCTGCTGCTTTCTGCAAATGTATGCATTTTTCTTCGATCATAGGGGTCTTGCTGCTTACTGTGTGGTTCTGGTAGGACGTTACAGCAATGAAGGTCGTCTCAGGAAACGAGTGTGTGCAGAAACTTGTGTTGCTGGAGCCAAAGCTGTTCCTCTCGTCTGCCTTCACAATGTGCAGGCGAGGCTGGTATTTATGCATGGAATTTAAGATGATCTGCAGAACATAATAGGAAGAGATCTCTTGATCAACACATTGGGTACCAAAGGGTTCTGCAGGTTTTATGAGGGTGAATTTAAGATGCTTTACGACCTTTTTTAGAGAAAAATCTCTTGTAAAAATATGTTGTTTGATCAACATAATGCTTGAATACCTCTGCTCCAATACATACTATACCTTCAGATCATATTGCAAGGAAAATGATGTTATTCTTCAGTATTTTAGTCTTTAGTTTTCAGTGCAAATGCAAATCCTAAAGATTTTTATCTTACACTAAGATACATTTACTTAGTAGCATAATGACAGGAGATAAGATGTCTTCTGTCTGTGAAATTTATCGTTTAAAGTTGTTTAATTTTGTTCAGTGCCATATATTAGAAATGTGTTTTGGAAAACAAGACGAAAATCTTGTTGAAGATATTAATTTAGCATTGCATGCGACACTGACTTTTAATGTAATTTTTTTTAGGGCTTTACTTTATGGAAGGGTAAATTAAGACCATTTAAAGACCCACAGAAACCCTGTTCCATGTCCAGTTCAATCCCACTAAGCCGTAAACCAGTGGAGAGTTTAATTATGTTCATCAATAATCAATCAGCTTTGACCGGCATCAACTGACATGTCCGAAAGGATCCAGGTGGTTGTTGGTGAGTTTGAGCTTCTGAAAAGAGACGAGCTGTCTCATCCAGTGAGCTCCTGAAGCCGGTGAGTCTGGGTGCACATACAGTCTGCCTGGAATCGCTGGCTCAGCTTTACCACTGATAGACCTACAGAGCAGATAGGACATAAACGAGTTGATAAGGACTTCCTGTCTGCGCCACAATTCTGAGATAAAAGTTTAGGTTACAAAACTTCTGTCTCAGACACAGCTCTGCGTGGACCCTTCACTCAATGAACAATACTCTCTAACCAAGGCTTATAATTGCATTAGTCTTGCATCATTTCACAACATCAACACACAACAGAGCTCATTTGTATTTACGCTATGCGTAACTTTCTCTTAGAATTCCTCCTTGCATTAATTTACAGCTACACCTATCATTTTCAGTTAGTTACATTTAACAGCTCAATAACCTTTCATACACTGATTCAATCACCACTCAAAATAGTTAATATTCATAGTTGAAAAAGAATCAAACATCATTATAAATCTATTACTTTATGTATTTTATTAGTATTATACTTTATACGAATGATATAATTTATTACTCTTACCATTTGTTATCTGCAAACTTATACCGATGCTCGTCGGCTGAAATAATGTCCATCAGTAAGATATATTTTGCTTTGGGGTTTAACCCTGTTACCTTCACTTTGTAGCTGGGAAACATTCGTCTGTAAAACATCAATGATCCATTAGAGAGGCAACAACAAAAGTCAAATATTAATGGTGATGATAATAATTTTAATACAGAGAGAATATTGTCTGGTTTGTCAACATTTTTCTGATCCATTAATCATTGGATGAGGTGCCAGACGTATTTAGATAAATCAATTGTTTAGAATTTTTGTTTAAAACACTAGTAAAAAGGGAAATTATTAAAAAATATATAATAACAATAAATCCTGGTAATGCTGCATGTTCGTATATGATGGCAAATTGTGCCCTATTTCTCACTGTTGTCCTCCGGGGTTTTTTCCCCGTATTTTCTAGTTGAAAATAGATTTGATACATAAATATTGCATGAAAAACATATTTTCTACCTTGAAATATTGTGGGGTAGAAAAAAAAACATTAAAAAGAGTCCCTCACCGGCCAGCTTTGGTGATGATCATCTCGGTAGTGACATCATGAAATTTCGCCCACAGATCTCTCTCGTGCAAATAAACTTTGATTCCCTCCATACCCTGCGCGCCAGGATCGGCCAAAAAAAATCAAATAAATAAAAACTTAAATCACTGCTATTTTTTTTAACATGCCAAAATATGCTGAAAACTACAAACAATATAATAACACGATAGGCCTATTTTAAAAAAGAATGGGTTTTAGTTTAGTTTAGTTTTTTTTTAAACAGTTGTTTATAATTAGTCCACACGAATCATAATTGCGAAAAGAGTCGAGACCGGCTGTTAGTCATATCGAATTTGAAAACAAATTAAAAAAGATTCGCGTGTACTTTTTGTAGAGGCATACAGCAAGAAATGATATTACCAGAACAAGTAACAAATAATGCACTCCTGTATTATTCAGTGTGATGCTACAAAATGCTTGTTTTATAAACATTATTAATTAATTCGCTACTATGACATCTTTCTTGTGAATTTCCGACGTGCAATAAATAATTGCACTTAAAATAAAAATAAAAAAACTAGACCATTAGTATAATAATAATAATAATAATAATAATAATAATAATAATAATAATAATAATAATAACAAATCATGACAAAAATTATCTGACAGCAAAATTCTGTCCTCGCATTCTGCTGCACGTGCACAGATATGGCTGACCTGATGGGAGAGATGAGTTTGGAGCGGCGGAGACCCGGTTTTACACCGACCCTGATCTTTCTCCTTCTCGAATCCCATCGCGGGGGAATCTCCGCCGGAACATGACTGCTGAGATCCAAACTCTAAATTCGCCATATCCCCGTTTGAGTTTACGGTGAACTAAGAGATGCGCAAAGGGAAACGGTAGAAATATTTTACCAGGTAATACCTCTAGAATTAAATACAAATAAGTAAATAACAACTAATAAGAATAAGAATAAAAACGCATTAACTGCAATCAACCGATTTCTTTCAGTTATTGTGTAGCTGCTAAAGTAGTAGGCTGGATATATTTTGCGTTGATTTACTGGTTCGCGTTTTGCGTTCGATGGAGAGAATTTTAGGACAGAACGCTTTGGTTCTTAATGTAAAATATTTAACGTTATTTAGACTATATGCCGAATATCGGAAAATCCCCAATCGTTGCTGCTTTAACTATCTCCATTTATTCCTACAGAATCCAATAACTTAAATCAATTTTAAATGTATAATTTCTTCGCATGTAGACTACTTGGATTTTTTTTGTTGTCTCTTACCTCATTGTTTAATGAGCTTTTCGCGGCTGACTTAATTCCGAAAAGGACGCAATTTTAAATTCGTCCCCACTGATTTGTTTCTACAAGAGGCCTATAATTTTCACCTCCCTGAAAAAAAAAATCTGCAAAAAGAGTTTATCGCGTTTTGATTTTGATTTTCCTCCCTCCTCAAACCCCTTCGCCGAGCTCTGTCCCTTCTTGCACCGCGTCTCTCTTTTCTCCCTCCATCCATTCTCTGTCTCCCATTATGTGATGCTTTCCATGTCGTCACACCTTTTTCATTCACACACTCCTGACACGCCATGTCAAAACTCACACGCGGCGACAGAATTCACCAAAAACACGCACGTTGCACGAACGCATCCTGTCTTCCGAGATAAACCAGCTCGCTCCTATGCGCTTTCCGAATGCGAATACAAAATTAAGGAATCGTCCTACAAACCCGAAGAAGAGAAATTCGCCGTACTCACATATCTGGTGCCGAATTTACGCGTAGACTCCAAGTTGCTCGGTAAATAATCAGCGCTTTTCCGTCGACATCTCTGTGCGCGACGGCTGCGCGCGCCGGGGTTAAAAGTTGAGGAGGTCGAAAGGAGGTAACTAGGCGAGCGCTCTGTCCTCGCTCTCTCTCTCTCTCTCTCTTTCACTGCTCGAGTCCGTTTGTATTTGTTCGTTGGTGACGCAAAACAACATCCCCTCGGTAATAACTTTGGAAATATTATTTGATCTATTTATTGAACGCACGCGAGCACGCGCGTCCTCTGTCGCTCAAAAAAGCTCGTTCGCATTGCTTCAAAACAGGCTTCCATAAATAAGACAAGTGGATGATAACAGGATAGCTTGCGGCGCGGAGCCGTGGGAACGTTGCTCGTTAAGATAAAACGGTAATCCCGCAATCGCGTGGCGAGATAAAGTCACCGCGGAGAGCGCGAGCTTGACTCTGGGCTCGAGACACGTCGGAATTCGGATAAAGCTCAGTTTCGTGTGACTCGGACAGAAGACTAGACGATTTATCAGCTTTCCTCACAAATACCTAAAATAATAATGACTTTGTAGTTGCAAATGTATTTATGTTGGGATTCTGTGTTCTGCCAGTCAGAATGGAATTAAGCAGAATCTGTAAACCAGCTATTTGCAATAATTTCCCCAAACATTGCATATGTCCACCGTTATTGTTTTTACGTTTTGTAACAGTGTTTTTAAATGTTTCTTTTTAAATAACGGAATAATCATTTATTTTGAAAGGTCTAACCTTTCGAACCGTAAAACTAACAAATTGCGCCATCTAGCGCGCGCATTACTGCAGTATTATTACAGTTCGTGGACGTTTAAAGCTGCAGTCCGTAACTTTTGGCGTTCTAGCGGTTAACAAACAGACCCGTGCGCGTCTTGCGGAAGAATACTTTAGCCGGAACTACTTCTCTCCGTTTATGACCATTCACGCAGGTACTGGGCTACTGGTCTAAACGGTCTCAACATAAACACTTACCACAGGTACGCGGTAGTGATTCAGGACAGGGTTTGCAAAATGGATTCTTGGTGTAGTCGCTTTTTATCTAAATTTTGAACAACAAAAAGTTACGACCTGCGGCCTTAAATTCGCTTGACATTGAAATTTGGCACAAAGGCAACAAATTAAAACAAAAACAGCTTCATTAACTTTTTAAAATAATAATAATAATAATAATAATACAAATGGAAAGATTAGACCACAAACGTGTGCAGTTCATACAATGAAATATTTTACTCATTCCGCATTCAGACAAGATACAATCAGTATTTTCTCATTCGTTAAGGCAAACGGCATAGACCTATCAAATCAAGCTCTGTCATCTTACTGCTCCAGTGTAATATGTAGGATAGTTAGGTGTATTATCTCTGATCTCGCTCGAGTGGCATGGACAAACCTACCCCAAGAAGAAACACACTGACCCACAGAGATAAGCAAAAAAAAACAAACAAAACAAAAATATAGTTCAACAGGCTGATTGTTTGGGCCATTTCGACAGTAGCCACTAAATTAAGTGTATGCGCGTGTATTCAGTCAAATCTAAAGGGCACTTCACAGATCTGTGTTCAAGCAGTCAAAAATGCTGCCTAACTGTAAACATAAACAAACATAAAAGAAACTTCGTCACAACTTTAAAAAAAAAAAAAAAATGACCTAATTTCAGATTTTGGCTTTCACCCAGTCAAAAGACCACAAAGAGATGTAAATTAATAAAGCTACACAGGAGAAAAAAACAAAAACAAAACTAAAACCTGAGAAGGCAAAAGAAAAAAAACCAGCTGCCATAATAATGGCAATCTAGAGGGGCTCAACCCATATTCTATTTCAATCTAGCCACGTGTTAGTAATTAGACTCTATAACAAAACTAAGGTGTTACAAAAAAAGTCATAAACATCTATCGTACCTTTAAGTTTCACAACAAACTTGAAAGCAATAAAATCCAGTATTAAAGGATATCTTTCATTATAAGCAAGGGCTGTCATCTAACTGTTGGTTTTAAAGTCTCTTTAAAGCAGAAATAACAGACAGCAACATTCAAGTGAATCCTTAGTCCTCAACATGCAGGTAACATTTATATATCCTAGAGTGACAGGTGAAATACAGTGAGTGGAGAGTGAATGGAAATCAAGATTTTAGCGGTCGTTACATATCACAATACCTTTGGGAATAAAAGGTGAGTCAGCGCATGCAGCAGAAAAAGATGTGTAGCACTAAGGGCTTTCGTTCTTTTTATTCACTGTCCAAAATATGTCTTCAGTTAAATGGTGCATGTAAGGAACATGGATTAACAGAGCCAGCAATGATTCTCTGTTATATGAGTTTGTACACAGTGATGGTATGTGTTTGTTTGTTTGTTTACACGCATGTATGTTCGTGTTATAAGGGGACATGACTAAACAAGTATGAAACTGACTCCCCGTTATGCGTTCGCCTGATGGCTTCAGCCAGGATCATAGAAATGTCAATCACCTGGAAAGCAAGAGAGAAACAAATTAGTCAACATGCTCTGATCAATGAGGAAAAAAGAAACCATTTCCGCCATCCAAAAAACGACCAAATCAGGTATAATAATCCAGAATTTAATACCAGTTTACTCTTCTAAAGTGTGGATTCAGCAACATAAATGGGAAATAATTAAAATTATTTTATTCAGCGAGGATGCAATAAAATCCTTTTGAACTCTATTCATCAAAACATTCTGTAAAAAAAGCAATGCATGACCGTTTCCACTAAAATAGCAGTGACTCTGGAGACAGAAGTAATGGCTGCTGAAAATTCAGCTTTCCATCACAGTAATAAATTCTGTATAGAAAAATAGTAATGTTGAATTATAATAGCATTTTACTATATACCTACTATATGTATCCTGGGCGAGCTTTTGAACAGTAGTGTATATTTATCAACAATTTGTTTTTTAAATTTTATCAAAAGTTTTTAAATTGTGAAACATTAGTAGTCTTGATATCACTAATTTCCCCCTTCACTTTGATTCAGATTTAACAGCTTGATAATCAGTTCTGATTAACATTTTTTATACTATACAAGAGTTAAACCAAAAAAATTTCACATTTCAGTTTTCTTAAAACAAATAATTATTCAGAAATTGTAATTTTCTGTGCCTGAATCTTGCTGCAGTGTTTGATTTTGTCCTCCTGTGGAATTGTGTTGGTGACCACAACCGCCTCAAAGTTGGCATTGTTGATCCGAGAAATGGCTGGCCCGGAGAAGATCCCATGAGTCAAGATGGCGTACACTTTAGTGGCTCCCGCAGACACCAATCTGAAAGAAACAGAGATACGCAAGCAATTAAACAAACAAGCAGGAACATGAAGGCATGAAGTCTGACAAATCAGCAGGATAATCATGAATGTGCATCTGTTTGAGCATGAAAGCAGTTGCGTATCGAGTCTGTCCTCACTTGTCAGCCGCGTGACATATTGTCCCACACGTGTCTGCCATGTCATCCACTAAAATCGCCACTCGGTCCTTCACGTCCCCAACCAGCACCATACGATCCACTTCATTGGCCTTCTTACGTTCCTTATGGATTAGGGCAAAGTCCACATTCAGTCGGTCTGCGATGGATGTCACTCTAATAAAACAAACAAGTTTCTTAAGCAACATTCTGAACAACTGCGGTAAATAACCATGGATGCATTCAGGCTTCTCCGTAAGTGTCACATACACACACCACAGAGAAGCCACATGCACAAACGTTTCAATAAAAACACGAGTAAAAACGCCAGTGTGCGCAAGCTCACTCACTCGCTCATTTGAGTGTCTTAAACGGTTACAAAAGGGGGCGCTGTAGTCAGTCCATTTCTCAAAAAACAAATCACATGATGTAATCAGCATGATCAAATTAGCCAAGCTTTAAAAGGCTTCAAACTGATTTACAAAAAATGCCTACCACTGTAATATACTGCAAAAGGTTTAGGCCAAGCCATCCTTTGTTAGCAGAGTCACACAGTCAGCACAGAAACACACACACAAAAAAAAAAAACCTGACATTTCCTTACCCTCCACACCTAAAAGAGTAAAACACACTTATGTCCATCGTCTTCAAAAGCCTGATCAACATTATAAAATTACAATTCTCCAGATTTAACAAAATTAAATTTTACGCTGCTGTAAAAGTTGAAATGATATGTAGTCCAAAAAGACTTTTTTTAAACAAACTAAACGTGAAAAGGATAAAAACAAACAAATCTAAACAAGAGTGACAGTGAATTAAAGAAAGAAAGAAATAAAGAAAGAAGAGAATGGGTCTCATTCAGTAATAGTTGTGTGAATTATTCACATTTGCACAAACACATTTTTGTTTGTAAAAATTCCACCTACATCACAACATGTGCGTGCAGGCTCCAATTTGATCTTAACCTTGTAGTAACGTCAATGAACTGAGTGCTCTATATTGGCCACCGCATGCCCACCGTTAGCCATTTGTATAAAGCCTTCTACACACTGCACGATTTTAACAAACCTAAGATCATTACCAATCACACTGTGCGACATGGATCTAGTAAACTTAGGTAAGACATGTATGCAGACTGTATGATGATGACACCTAGTGAACTGTAGGCTACGATGCAAGTTACTATTAAGAATAGGATAAATCGACATTAAAAGGTAAACAGTTTTCCTACAATGTTACATTTCATTTGTATTGACGCCAGTAAACGTGGGTCATTTCAGAAAGAACATGACAACGGCCATCTTTAAACCTTTGTCACTGTATGATCACAGCAATCACGGAAACCTCCCCAAACAGCTTATTTTTTTCTTTTTTTAGCTGAAAATCGTGTGTAGAAGGCTTAAAACACAACCGAATCATATAGGGAGCTTCCGAGGAGGCTTCAGTCATTCAGCAAATATGGAAAAATTACACAACGGTGATAAAATGTTTTAAATGAAACCATCATATTTAAAATAATGATACTGATCATATAATAAAATATCATTTGTTGTTACTACATAATATTTTTAAATCATATTGAAAATTTAGTTTCTTTAAAATTTAAAATACATTTTTATTTTAACATTTTAATGACAGTATATTTATTGAACACAAAATTTCTCAAAACAAACAGAGAATAGTAAAAACGTTGTTAAAGTGATTGTTTTAAACAAGCATCAATTTTAAATATTAACATTCAACAAAAACAACTGTTGCTCTTGTTAAATGCTCAATATAACTTATATATTTTTTCTGCAATTATACATTTTAGACGCAGTGAATAGCACATTCTTTTCTTAAAATGGGCCTTTAGCCCTGTTGCACCCTATATCATTTTTGTGTTTGTGTTCCCATACTTTTTCATAAACTTAAAATTTACACAAATAAAGCTATTACTTATAATTTGGATCTTAAAAAAAAAAAAAAAAAAAAAAAAAAAAAAAAAAAACTTTGCACGCAGACATCACACACATTTGTGTGCAAGTATGGATAGTGAACGAGACCCAATGTTTTTGAGAGACAGAAAAGGAAAGAAAGCACACCTCTTGGCTCCACCGGCATCAGGAGAAACAATGGTGCAATTCTTCCATTCATTGATGTTTTCTTTTATCCATTTGAGGACTGCCGGCTCAGCATACAAGTTATCAACTGGGATGTCAAAGAACCCCTAAGAACACACACAAAAACACATTCTATCAAAATCAATCCAGAAAAAAAGAAAAGAAAATAATTTCAGTGTTGACTATAAAATGCTGAAGAAACTTAAGGCACACCCGGGCCTGCCAGTATAGTTATGTCTGTTCATGAGAGATAAGGGTTTGTTTTGACCGTGTACGGAGAAAAGGCACTGCACTGTTTGTACCTGAATTTGAGATGCATGAAGGTCCATGGTGATGATGTGGTCTGCTCCGGCTACAGACAGCATGTTGGCGACCAGCTTGGCTGAGATCGGAGCCCGACTCTACAGACAAAACTCTCACTCATAAACATACACTCATAAACAAGCAATATCACTGCCACTAACCAGATACACATTAACAGGAAGATAGAGAAAGGCTAAGCAAGCATAATTAACCATGCCTTGTAAGTTGCCAAAGTGCCAGAAAACACAAACAGACACCACAGAAGAAAGACTTACAGAAAGTAGCCCACACGGATCCACCCACAGTGACGGTTAATGTATGATTAACTGTGTGTAAGTGTTAATAAGCAAGCTGTTCCCCTCACCCCCACCTTGTCCTTCTTGTCCTGCCGAGCGTAGGGGAAACAAGGAATAACCGCCGTGACTCTGGAGGCCGATGCAATCTTACAGGCATTGATCATGATCAGCAGCTCCATGAGATTGTCGTTTATTTCGCCACAGCCACTCTGGACAATATAGACATCTTCTCCACGCACACTCTCTCCTATCTCTACACTACAAAGGAAAAATAAATAAATCACACACACACAAACAAGGTTGAGTCTCAGTCACTAAAGATAGTGCACTACAAATCTATACTTGCCTGCCTGATTAGAGGGGTGTATCTGATTTGAGCTAATATTTAATATGGTCACCTCTGGGGTTCAGACTGTTATGCATTAAAAAGCAAACTGAAACTATTGTGTGAAAAGCCTGACTGCGTTTTTCGCATGTCAGCTGCAGATAAAGAGTATTACACACATTTTATCTTTTAGGGTCACAAGGCTTCCACTCATCTGGAGTTAAATGTCAATTACATAAACGCAGACACCAGGGCCAGCATTATATTTTAATCTCACGATACGAGTAGTCGTGTGCTTGCACGTTCCATCTTTTTCTTCAGAACGGCAACTAATGCTATTAAAAATAATTATAACTAATAAAAAAAACTCGCAGCAGCGTTTCACGAGGGTGCATTTAATAGAGTAATAGCCCCTCACGTGGCAGAGGAGGCCAGACAGGACGTTTAAAATTAGCATTAGCGGCCCCGGAGTCACATGCTTAGTGCAGGTGGACACTGGGAAATTGAGTCTGATGCCTGTACGATGCGCATTGCGCCAGATGACACCTACCAATTCATAAAACTACAAACTAAAAAACATATGGTTGCCATGTGTTTACCATTCCGTTTACCCTAGCCAAAACATTCCGGGAAATCGTGGTTTCAGTTGCAACTCTAATAGTAAATAACTCACCAGGTTTCCTGATTGCTGAATTTTTTGGTGACCACTTTTCCCAGTTCGAGTCCCAGTCGGTCCGCGATCTTCTGCGACAGATCCGGATGCGAACTGCCTGAAAATATCTTAATGTTTGGCATTCTGGGCTGATCCGTGGTGCCTATAGTGTCGGGATGGTGTACAGTGTTTTTAAAAAACACTGTAAGCAAAAATGATCTCTCTAAATTAGTGTTTAACCTTTTTAAAGTAAGTGATGAAGGCCTGGTGCCGGTTGTCTCTTCTGATTCGGATTCGTCCGCGCAGCAAAGCCACTATGTGCCATCGTACCCCCGCCCACTTCTGGTAACCACGCCCATACGTTGTGGCGCGCGTCAATTTCGAAGCTTTGATTGGACACATTTCTGGGGGCTGGCTAACTGGCAGCTAAATAGACGCAACACACTTTATGATGTTCCAGTTTTCAACAAAGCTTTCAAGCAATGGCATTTTTGCACTATATGTGCACTATATACATATATATATATATATATATATATATATATATATATATATATATATATATATATATATATATATATATATATAGTTGCTACAGTAAATAGTGTACTCTTCCTATGACTGCTTTCTGTTGTAGTATGTAGTAGTAAACTATTAGACAGAGAAACAATGTAAGAACTCAGAGAGTCGATAAAGCCTGATAAAATTATACTTATTCGTGTTTCCACAAACAAAAAAGAGACAGTATTGAAACGAGTGATCAAAAGCTCTTTTAATTAATATTTATTCCATAAACATGATTACAAAACTCAGCAAGTTACCAATATTACATTTGTCACCATACAGGCTTGATCACAAATATTTCAACTTTTGTGACAGATACAACAAAAACAAAATACTAGAATAATTTACATGAAAATCTATAAAACAGCAATGAGATCACAAATTAGTGTTATTGTTCCACTGTCTGTTTTCATGGTTTCTTTTTTTATCTTTAAATTAATATATATTTTAACTAGAGCACAACACTCTTACAACAAGATTGGTCCAATTACAAAAACTCTCAACAAAGAGTCACAGCTTGCTCTCCTTCTCTCTCCTTTACAATAGTTTTTTATTTATTTTTTATAGTATTTTCAATTTTTGGCTTTAAAACAAACAAACAAAAAACAAATAAGAGAGAGAGAAAGAAAAAGAAAGAAAGAAAACATCATGGCAATTAGCAACCTTTTCACTTGCTGAAAAGGGAAAAGAACAAAGCCACAGTAAGAACGACCTCACATCACTTTCTAAGAAAAATATACACTTAGAAAATATGTTACAAATTGGCACAATGAAAAATATACAGGTCATTATTTTTTTTTCCTACATCAAGAGTTCATTGAGAATCCACCTGGTGAAGACAGACCAGGCAGTAGAAAGTGTTTCTTTTTTTCCTTGATGATGAAAAAAGGCAGAAGTAGTTACAAGTAATGTAGTGTCAAATAAATCATGAAAAAAATACTTCCAACTTGACAATATAATACATTCATAAATAGGGCACAATTAAGTTTTTGATATGCCTGTTTTAACTTTACATGATGCACTTATAGGGGAATAACACTGTTTAAGAACTTTTCAAAAATATGAACGCTTCGGTCAGTGCAGGGGATGTGTGCTATAGAGTTTTCACTGGTGTAAAACTTGGCTCTCAAAGTATATGAAGAAGAGCACCCTGCATTGGCATCACAGATGTCCTGCAGGTTTAGCAACTGTAGTGCTATGTAAAAACAGTACAGCAGGGGGCGGTGCTGAGAACAGCTCGGGTTTGAATGTTGAGATGGGCAGCTGAGGGAATGAGAGATGTCAATGCAGTTGGGTTCCCTGAGTCAACGGACCTGAACCAACCGTGTTACATCTCCATTCACTCAGCACAGAAAGAAATCGTTTGGACAAACAACTTATATTCTAATATTTCCTGGTCTTTTGCTTGGTGAGGTTGATTTGGCTGGGAAGGCCCTACAAATCGCTTCTGAATTACACCACAAGCTGTGGAATGTCACTCATCATCTGCACCTGTTTCCTTTGACATTTCAACACTCCGGTAATTTCACCTTAATTCATTCACAGCAATGTTACAGCATTTGCACAAGTACCCACTAAACTTTGAAAATGGAGGAACAGTTCTCAAACTACTAGCTGTCGATTCAATGCAGTGTTGAACAACTCAAAGGGGATTCACACTTTGTAAACGCAAGGGCGGAAAATCAAAGAGAAAATATTTCTTTTCAAATAGGTATTCACAAAAGAGGGGATCCAGGGAGTTGCAGAAAAAAGATCCTGAAGCAATGCAGTAAACAGCACATGGGGGTAACCAGGTTGGCATCTTTCCCTCTTTTTATAACACAACAAATAACATTCCAACAGCAATAGAAAAACAATGGTTTTGAGATCAGGTAAGAAAAAACAGGCGAGTCAGAAAGTAATACAGGGGATCAGCATTCACAGCACATATCCATATCATGTTTTAAATGCATGCACATCACTAGCAACAAATTAGAAAAAAATTTGGTCCTGTTCTTAACCAGTTTGGAGGGTTGAGGTACAGAGAAATATATTTACCAAAACTAGAAACTTGGGGACATAAGCGAGTTAAAATGCATTGAGTCTTGTTATAAAGAAGGAATGATCCTTTTCTTACCTTGTTACACACGAACAATGATCTTTGACCATCCAGAAACACATCAGAATGAAAGGCAACCAATGTTTTTCTCTGCCATTATAGCACTTCAGCTTCCTTCCACCAATTCTCATCATGCATCTCTTACTTCATGCCTCTAATCTTGAACTAGCCAGGAGTGTAAAACATAGAAAATAAACCAACAGCATTTTTCTTCTGATTGTTGAGATGACTCCTCGCTGCTAGCTGTTTGTACAGATGTGATGCAACAGGAGTGAATCTCAGATTAACAACCCCCCCCATCCCAAGCACACACACGCTCCTCAATCACTGCCACATTATAAAACAGCAAATATTTATGTAGATAAAAATGTCTGTACATTTAATTGTTCATAGTTTGGCACATTAATTTAAACATGTTTGATATAATCTTGTTTTGTAAATAGTGCATATGTCTGTGTACAACAGCATTTTGATACTGGCAGGAGGAGATTCACTGGAGAACAGATGAATGAACCTCCTTTTTTCACAACTTATAAACAAATAACAACAATGAAAAAAATCTCTTGTGAAATTTCAGAACCTCAGAAAACAAGAGCATCTCGGTCAAGATGCTTTCTTTTAGCTTGTCAAAGCCCAGTGTTCTGAGGGGTTGGCACAGAAATGAGGGGAAACGATTTTTAGCACAGAATACTACACATGATCTTTGACCCCTGAACAGAAGGCAACCATTTGCTGAGAGACAGAGCAGGGCGCTGGGCTCGGTCTAAACCATGGTTCTGTGACACCGATTTAACACATACAGTGTTATAGCTGCAACGGAAAACAAAAAGACAAAAAAAATTGATATTTAGATATACACCACACTAAAAGAGAATCCAAAGACTTTCAAGGCATTTTTCTTCTTGGAAAACAAACCAAATGCAAATAAACAACTGAAAATTTGTCAGATAAAAATGCAACAAAGCAGCAATGGTGAGTAGGGTGCAGCCATGACAGTGAGACTTCAGTCAGTCTAGTAGGTAGTTTAGCAGGGCTGACATGCGGGATGTGCCTGCCTTCCAGTAGGCCAGGCAAAGGATTGTGGGTAAAGTCGGTGCCATGCAGCTCTGAAATGTGGAAAGGATTTTAGGAGGATTTGGCAGGGTGCGAGGGAAGGGAACGGAGAAAGAGAAGGGGCACATTGCAGAGAGAAAATATTACCTCCGTTTCTCGACCAAAGCGGTCAGTGCTACTCCTTTTATGTCCCTTTTACCCGCTAAGAGTTCCTCGCGGGCAAACTTAGCGCTGCTTTTGTGACGATACATTTTTTTGTGGGCTGGACGGTGTGGAAGTGGGAGACAGTCCAATCCGAGGTTAGGAAAGAAGCCAGGTGGGAGAAGTTTAGGCAGTGCTTTACCACCACGCCCAGCCCCTTTCTTCCCTCGACCTCCACTTGAGGCACCACCCCGCTTTTTAAGATCAGCAGCATTACCCAGAATCTTCAGCGTCTGGCTCTGGAGTGCATGCTGACCGGGTGAAAGACAAGGCCCCCAAAGAGGCTCCACAGAGGCCCTCATGAAACGCTGTACCTCAGCCATACCAGACACTATATTGGACAGGATGTTTGATGGCTCTTGGAATTCTCGTTGGTCATCGTTTGACAGTCCCCCAGTAATAGGCCACTCCCCCTGAGCTCCAATTAAGCCAAGCGACGGAGTAGGGGAAGAAGCACCACTTCCTGACCCTCCGACACTTTTGGCTGCTTTTCCCTCTAGCAAGGCTTTGATCTTCCGCACAGAACGAGAACCCTGACGTGGGAGCTTTACTTTTTCTCCTTTCGCTGTTTTAGCAGTTTTGCTCTTTTTGGTGGCTTGTCCATTTTTCCCACCCTTTTTCGTTGAGCCTTTGTGATCCCTTAGCCCTACTTCATCCTCCTCTGTGTTGAAAGAGTGTATCTGTAGGTGGTGTGGGTTTCCGTCTTGATTAAGCTGAGGGACAACTCCACAGTTCCATTGCACATTTGCTTCTGTTGCTTCAGAAAATTCCCCAGATTTACCACAGTTCCCCAGCAGTTGAGGGGAAGAGTTAGGTGTGTCCGGTGGTGACATTTCAGAGAGCGATGAATGCCGGAACTTGTCAGGGGTGAAGTTGGAGATATCCAAGAGGTCAGTCGACTCTCGAAGTGGAGCAACCTCCTCTAGACTTTGCTGCAAGATGAGCCGTGGGCTGCAATGTGGCAAGAAGCCATCGTTGATCTCACCAATTTCCTCTTCTCTCTCCCTTTCTCCCTCTCTCAGGCTGAGTGAGCTGTAGTTGCTAGAGGTGGCAGAAAGTGACCCCAGGGAGTTAAAGCTAACCAGCCGCCCCACACCGTCACTCCGAGAGCCAGTCGGACTCAAGCCATAATCAGCATCGGGTTGGGATTCTTCATATGAGACTCTGCACCCTGACAGAGACACTTGGCCAAAGCCTGTGACATTTGTGCTATCCCCTGCTAACACAGGCAACGGTGTGGGAAAGCCCGATGGCATCATTGGAGACTGGGTTGGGATGTCTGGGGAGAAGGGCAGCTGTTCAGCAGATTGTTGGGATGGCCATGAAATGGGCTGGTTTGGTTCAGTAAGGTTTGGCTCAGTATAATGCGTGTGGTGGGGCCCGTGGTTCATAGGTGGAGGAGAGTGAGGCAGCTCTGATTCAGAGGGAGGAGAGAGAACACAGCTCTGGACTGGCTGAAGTGTGGGATTCTGTAGCCCTGAATGAAAATAGTTAATGTTAGCAGTGCTTGATGACTCAGAGGCTTCAAGAAGTGTTTGCAGGTAACCCCCGGGAAGGAGTTCAGCATTTCCATCAGTCCCCGGAGCAGCAGGGGTCAAAGTGCATTTTTCAGGGTCATTACTGGAGGTTTCATTTGTGGCATTACCTTCCAAAGAGTTACTAAGGTTTTCTGGTAAACATGGGCTGCACTGCTCAATCTCAGAGGATTCTGGGACTTCCTGTGTTTCAGCCTCTTTTAACTTTTTCAACCGAAGTCTTGCTTCACTTTTGAACTTCTTTATCTTCCCTGTTTTGCCTGCCTTTCTTCTTTCCTCTCTCTCCTGTGTTCTGCTTTTTGCCCTGGCAGTGTGTGTAACGGAGGTAATGTCCTCTTTTGGTTCCTCTGTGCTTTTCAGGGATTCGGTCCCCCCTGGTTGATTGTGGATGGGGACCACTATAGTTTGGCTGGGGAGGGAAGTCTGTACGGTGTGGATCTGCTGGATCCTGAGTCTGGCCATCCTGTGCTTGCGTTTGGGAGCAGTGCTTGGTCTTTTGCAGCCATTGAGACGTTTGGTTGTTTCTGCTGCTGTTAATCTATTCTTCTCCTGCTGCTCTCTTTCTCTTTCCTGCCAGTATGCTTTTAATGGTGCAAGTCTCTCATAGTGAAGCAGAGCATTTGGACTCAGACAGACCACAGCAGGTGATGGGTCGACTCGCCCCAGACGCACTCTCATGTGCCTCTGGCCTTTAAAACGATTAATGATTATATATTTTATAATGACAGGTGGGTCCTTCCTACTTGACCGCCGCCTCTTCTTTGGGCACCAGTCGTCATCACGCTCTTTCTTAAACCCAGCAGGGGTTTTTTCTCGTTTTTCTGCATTTTTCTCACTTTCTATTGAGTCCACATCATACAAGTAGTCTTCTCGGTAGGCCACCTTCCTCTTGGCTCTGAGGCGGTAGCTTAGCTGGCTGGAGGAGCTAGAGTTTTCTCTGGACAAGCGGCCATGGCGAAGGGAGAGCCCATGGTCTGGGGAGCCTGTGCAAGAGCTGTCATCACTGAATTCACCGGAATCTTCTGGAGAGTTACTGAGGTCAAAAAGAAAGTTACTGTCTGGGCTAATAGTGGGGGTCACGTGGTCATCAGCCTTAATCTCAGCGGATTGGTCTGGTTTCTCTTTTGGCCCCTCTTTTCTACTGCAAGGTAAGCTAGGAAAGAAACCTAGCTGAGATTCATCCTGTAAGGCAGACTCACTCCTCTCCTGCACTCCATCCTGATAGGACTCATAGCGTATCTTGAGTGAGCAGACATCAGTGCCAAGTGAAGTCTCCTCCTCCTGAAACATGTAATTCTCCACATCTTCCTCACAGAACAGATTTACTGCAAGTTCGCTGCGGGAGCATAAGTCCAATAGCTCCATACGACTCTCACTGATGAGAGTCTCTAGACAGCTCCAGTCCTGTGCCTCCTCTCCTAGACCTTCGTATATGCTCCTGGATGCAGGGTCCTCATCTGATTCGCTCTCCTGCATCGACCTCCCTTCTTCAGCCCCCTCATTGGTAACAGCTGGATGGGCAGGGCCACTGAGCAGCTGGTCTGATAGAACCTGGTCACCATAGCGACCTGCGCTGGGGGCGGGGCCAAGGCATTGCAAATTGATGCTGGCAAAGCCGAGTACGGACTCACAGGATTCCGGTTCTGTCTGATTTTTGGGGATCAGACAGCTAAGGCAGTCTCCGCCCCTGGAGTCCATGTTAGAGAGGGACGACCTGTCACAGGTCTGCGGCACAGACCAGGGCGTCACAGGTTTGGAACAGGGCACAGAAGAGAGAGACGAAAGGGAGGAAAGAGAGGAAAATGAAGAGAGAGAGGACAGAGAGGTGGTGTTGGAGACAGACCCATCATGCAGGTCAGCTGGGCTAAGAGGACCTTCAGAGGTCTGACTCTGGCCACAGAGGGAGGGCAGGGACAGCGCCGCAGGAGCAATGTCATCACAGCGCCTTAGATCATGTGACACATCTGCCAACGGGTCATGTGATTCTAAAAACACAACAAAAACAAACATACAAAAAAAAGCAGAGTCAAAGACCCAAATGTAAAATGCATATATTTCTGTAAATATATTTTTATATAAAGAGGAATTTTACATATTACACTGAAGTCAGTTAGATTTTTTAACAAATGCGCAGATAATAATAGTTCAAATATAATATTTCAATTTCTTAAAATGCTGCGTCTTAAATGTGCATGGGAAAGCCTACCATTTTCACTAACGTCTCTTGGGCAGGGGCTGCGATCTGCCCCTGAGTATCGGGACTCCTGTAGAACATCCATCAGTCTGAACTGAATCTCTCTCTCACTAACATAATTACAACTGTCCAGCCTGTAGAAACACACAGAGAGACACAGTAAAAGGAGGAAGCCATGACATTTTGCAACTGATAAACCTATAGTATTTTTAAGATGTTTATTTTTATTCATTTAGCAGATGCTTTAACCAAAATGACTAACAAAAAAAAAACATTATTTGCAGTACATGGTGGCCACTATAAGAGTACACAACCTACAGCAGAAGTGCGATTAAAAAAAAAAATCAGAAAACATTAATCTGATAGAAAGAAAACCCTAGGATATTTTCATAAATGTCTCTTGTGTTCCATAGAAGAATGCAAGGCACACAGGCATACAAACATTTTTTGACATGCTGGTGAGATTAATT
This sequence comes from Puntigrus tetrazona, assembly GCF_018831695.1. NCBI lineage: Eukaryota > Metazoa > Chordata > Actinopteri > Cypriniformes > Cyprinidae > Puntigrus > Puntigrus tetrazona. Next base: position 11,396,680 of record NC_056703.1, read on the forward strand.
TAAATTTGTGGATGAAATTTTCTTTTAAAAGATAAAATGATGAAGAATGGCTGTTAAAAATGTTGTGGTACTTGACCAGAAAAAAAAAAATTGAAAAGAAAAACATCACTATTTTTTGTTTCAATTCCTACAAGTTAAAGAGAATATGTTTATTCCTCACACTAACTTCAAGTTACAAATCAGAATTCTCTCTCTAGGACTTCCTCGATTTGTGTCCCTTTTTCACTTTCTCTCTCTTACTCTCCAGTGTTACAGTGAGTTGTATTGTTTTACATCATTCTGTCCTCCGATTGCCCTTCACTGTGAAGTACAACTCTTGAGGATGTGAAAGAAATAAAAGAGCTTTATAACAGCAGAGAAGAGAAAAGAAAGTGCACTCTCTCTTGCCTCAGGCTGTGTGTGCATGTGTCAGAATAGTGTGCCATATATGTAAGTAAATAGACATGCAGGTTTTTTTTTTTTTTAAATAAATAAATAAACATGACAACACTGCACACGCTGTGGGGAGAAATGTTGATCTCTAGTACACTGTTTGAAGTGTTCCCACTGTGTGAATTTACATAGGATTTCAGAACTGACCTATTGAAGATTTATGAATTACACGAGTATCGAAACTGTTGAGTGGGCATTGTGTATATTTCAGTGCCCGTGTTTGCTGCTCCAGTTGATTTATTATTTTTCCATTTAAACTTCAAATATAGAGGTTATGTAAACAATTTACAATAAATCTAATTTTAATATAACTTGCCTGGAATTCCAAATGAAAGTGCAGTGGACATTCAGATGTCATGTTTGTGATTGTCATTGTTCGACAAACATAACCGCTGATTCAATGTATTAATCAAATGTCATTCATCTTTAAAAGATAATAATTCCTTTATTTTCCCATAAAAATATCAGCATTTGCCTTATTGGCATATACAACTGACTACTTTCAAATCCATTACGTTTACGGCCAAACTATTTCAATAACTGTTGCTGTAAACAAATTTGTCTCACTTAAATTATCACAGTAAATATCTGCATTAACAATTTCAGAGCATCATCCGTGTCCACAGACAAGATGGCAGGGAAAATCAAAGCAAGAAAACATTCCATAACAGAAACACACATTGTTGCAGACTAAAAACATTCTCCAGCATGCACCATTTCCAGATCTAGAAATGGCTATATAATAATCTAGGATTTGCTCCTTCCTAACCAGTAACAGTATGAGAAAAAGCCTAGGGCTGTTCTGAGAACATCATGGCTAGGCTCATTCTTGCCAGCTCTGCAGACAGAGAGATAGAGAACAGGGCAGTGGCACTGTCTGCAAACTGCTTTTATTAAAAACGAAATTAATATTTATTCAGCTTCAACATCCACCCAAGAGACAGACAATGGAATTACAGAGGAGAGAGAGAGGGAAGTGGAGAGCTAGAGAGAAAGACGCATAAAAAGAGAGAGAAGGAGAAGCCGAATTCATGTCGGTGTGAGTTTGTTTGATCTTTTTCAGAGATCAATAAAATCTGCTGCAATCTGTCCTCGGTCAATCTGTCAGACAGGCAACCAAAATATCATCCGTTTATGTCACAGAAAGCATTACTACGCTGACTGACTGCTTAACGTAAGGTCTGATCTGACTGCAAGTCTGGCTTCTCTGTGGAAAACAAACAGACCTCAGCATCCACTCCGATTGATGCTTTTTGTCAATTGATTGATTGTGGTATTGATTTTGGTGGCACACGCTGTGCATAAGAGAACTTTAGCTCTGTTCTAGCCCTAAACGTGCACCGTGCAGCTTGACAGCATCAAAGAAACTTCCATAACATCTTCCCAGGACAGCTGTCCGGCGTCTGACAGGTCCTCCATGCTGTAAACACGACCATATCAAGAGTTCTGAAAGACGAGCGCGCTTTTAACATCTCGGATAACCCAAAGAATTTACATTATTCAGAGAGACGTAACAGGTTTGAGTCCACCCTTAATTATTGAAGGCCTGCATGGTGCGCTATGATACGCGCTCTGCTATTCTGCATCGCCAAATGCCGCATCGGTCGCAGGCGCTGAGGCGCGAGCAAAACGCGGGGAAAATGAAAACGCGTAAATATAGAATAACGCCACATGAAAGCGTTCGTGTAATTTCGCTGTTTGTGAACGAGTGCGTATATAGCTGTGGCCTTGGTTAAGGGGGATGGTGTGCGCGTCTGCCTCACGTATTCGTCATGAGCACCAATGCTTTCTGTCCCTCAAACGATGGCCTGCGACTCGTAGCTTCCGCAGGACACTGATCCGTTCCTCCGCGTCTTCTCCCTCACAAACACACCTGTGCAATATGGACGCATCATGACAGCTGACACTCGCTCCACCATTTCTCCCCATTGCAGCGTTTGACGCGCGTCACACTGGCCCACTCACCGCATCACGCACGCAAACACGCGCATCCCGCATACTCACCTCCCGTTACACCCGTCCCGCCCGCTTTAAAGACTCCGTTTGATCGCTCGGCGTGCAGAATGTTGTCATACGCAGTTGTTGTTGTTGTTTTCGTAACCCCCTTCAATGCAGCGGTCTCAGCATGTTTGCCCTCTCTGACTGCCTCCCCGGTAGCAGCAGGTGGACGCGCCTCTCGCGCCTCGGAGCCCCTTACCACTCCATTTTATTCCCTCGCGCTCCAGGGTTTCCAGGAAACAAACAAAGGTCTGCTGCAGCGCCTGCTCCTCGCCGCATGCTCGCGCTCCGCTCTCTCCTCCTTTAGAGTCGCTTTTGTTTTTGCCTTATGTACGTGCGTAACGGAGACGGGGGTGTGCGTGCGTGAGGATGTGTTTTTCCCAGCTGTACCCCGTCCGTCCCTGACAACGACGGCGCGCTCGTGCGCTGCTGCTCCCCCTCTTTTGAGACCTGCCATAAAGAGCGCGCCCCCATATTTCGCACGGCGGCGCGCTGAGGAGTCGGGAGCGCGCGGCTATGCTGAACAGGTGCAGAGGCGCACGCATGCGCACTGACGCTTGACAAGCTCCAAGCACCAACTAGGGGTCTCTGCAGATTTAGTTTATTTCCCATAGACAAACTGCTATTACATACGCAGTTACTAACTAAATAAATAAACAAAGCGAGGGAATTTTAAATCTGTATTTGTGAAAAGTCAAAATAAACTCAATATTTGTTTATGACACTGGTATTAACGCCTCTTGTAAACAAAAGCAACATTTCTTTCTTCAAACACAGATACTCAGTTATGTAGTGGAATTATATGACACATATGTGACCCTGGACCACAAAACCAGCCATAAATCATAATTGCCATTTTTTTAAATTAAGATTTATACATCAAATGAAGTTCTTACTGATCAAAAATTATTTTTTATATATTTACGGTAAGACATTTACAAAACATCTTAACAAAACACGATCTTTACTGAATATCCCAATGACTTTTGGCAAAATCGATCATTTTGACCCACAATGTTGGCTGTAGCTACTTATGACTGGTTTTGTGGTCCAGGGTCACATATACTAATTATTTACCGTTTGTTTACTGCACTATTTGCTGTGTTGATTCATCTTCCTGTAAGATCATTATTTATGGCAACATTTGTTATATTTAATTACCCTTATTAAATCACGATGCATTAAAAGCGCCACGATTCACCGCTCACCAGTCACTCGTGCATCAGCGCCTCTGACGGGTTTTGCTTGAATGAGCGCCGCAGTATCCCGCCCCTTACGTCAATGAGATTCAGACGGGCACGGTTTCTATCCAATCAGGTGAACAGGGGATATGACGTCAGGTTGTTGTTCCCCGGGAGCGTGCGTCATGTATCATGCTCTCCACCGCTCAACATGGCGAGAAGATAGTGGTACAGATTCACATCATCCGCGGAACAGCCATCATTTAAGTGGACCAGGTGGTTTGGCGTAGTGTTTTCTTTTTTCTTTCTTTTTATTGTTTGTCATATGGAAACGGATCTCATCGAGAAGATGCCGTGCCATAACCAGCAGCTGAATAACAGCGAGAGCCCCGAACACGCCGCGAAGCACGTCCGCTTCGCCCGCAGCAGCCCCGCAGCCGAGACCTGTCAAGACGAGCCGTGCGAAAACCAAACCCCGAGCGACATCCAACGACAAATAGGACCTCAGCTGAAGCTCTTGCCGTTAAATGACCAAATACGAGAACTTCAGACAATCATTCGGGACAAGTGAGTGTCCAGTCCGCCTTTCAACCGGATCTGCATTGAATGCACGTTCCGTATCCCGTATTTAGGCCAGATCCGCATCATATGCACGCAAACCACAGCATGTGTGCAAGCACGTACATCTGTAGCTTATCAGAACGTATCTAAAACGTACACGGAAAAACTGGGATATAGTCTCGTGTCGTTTTGTTTACGTAAATGTATCATATATATACAAAGTCATATTGTGGCTTATCAGAATTAGCTTTATTTGCCAAGTGTGCGCAGACACAAAGGGAATTCCTTACTTTTTAAGGTGCTCTTGGTACATGCATGCAGGTATACATATGACACAAGAAGGACTTCACAGTAACTAATAATAACGTGCATTAATCTGGAACAGGCATGCACATCGTTTGATTTACACAGCTGTATATGTATTTACATAGTACTTGAATTACATAAGACATGCAATAATTGTCCTCTTTCTGTTTCACACAGAACTACCAGTAGAGGTGATTTTGTGTTCTGTGCTGATAGATTGGTAAGCATCGCCAGGAATCGCGTAAATGGTGGTCATTTGTTTAAATGTCAACATTTCAGACGAATGGTTTACAACCAGATGTTATCTTGTATAAAGACCTTGTAAATAAAGGCAATCAACGCGCATTTTTTTCAGTTTAAACAGAATCAATGCATGGTTGATTGCATTGCACTTGATTTTGCATTGTTAAATTAGTAGATCTACTCCTGTTTTGTATTTGGTTTGCTGGCCTTTCATTTAAATCAGACTGGTTGTTTGTTTTGCTCCCAGATAAGATTAGTGGTGGAGGAGGGTCTCAATCAGCTTCCATACAGTGAATGCACTGTAACTACACCAACAGGTGAGCCTGTTACCATGGCGATTAATTCCCCCAGCTCACTGTAATCCTTTTGCATATTAATATAACATTGCCACCGTGGGCTCTTGAATTTGTGCAATTGCAAAGTTTCCGTATTTACTCCCCGTGCAGGACATAAGTATGAAGGTGTGAAGTTTGAAAAGGGAAACTGTGGGGTTAGCATTATGAGGAGTGGTGAGTCCTGCTGTACAAATACTTCCCTATTTAGTGTGCATGCCCTTTACACTAATACAAAACACATCTATTGTGTGAGCAGGGGAGGCCATGGAGCAAGGCCTAAGAGACTGCTGCAGATCAATCCGTATCGGGAAGATTCTGATCCAGAGCGATGAAGAGACACAAAAGGCTAAAGTTTACTATGCAAAGTTCCCTCCTGACATTAGCCGAAGGAAGGTTCTGCTCATGTACCCTATACTTAGTAAGTACATGACTTTTATAAAATGGCCCACGTAGTAGAATCTCAGTTTTTCCTTTTTACATTTCTCGTTTGAATCGAGAGGGTGAAATCATGGCAGTGGGGAAAACAAAGAGTTTCATCTGGGTCTCAATGTAAATACTTTAAACATGCCAATAAAAGGCCCAATTCATTGTTGTGTATGTTCAGGTACAGGCAACACTGTAATAGAAGCGGTGCGGGTGCTGAATGAACACGGCCTGCAGGCCAAACATATCATACTACTGAGTCTCTTCTCCACTCCACACGGTAAGACACACGCAGAGCCAGCCGTGCATACTTGATTTGTATTCTCATTCATGAATAAATACATTTGTATTATTTTACCTTATTGGTAGGTTTTAATGTTAATAAGCTCTAAAGAACAAATGACATTTCAAAAAACAGTGCAAAATTAGTTTCAAGTCCAATCCCAATATTTGGAATATGCTCATATTAAAATGTATTTAGGAAAAAAACTGCCCTTTTTTTTTTCTTTTTTTGTATGTATTTGCTTTTACTTTAATTTAAATTCTATGTGATTGAATGCATTCTTGAAGAATAGAAGTATCAATTTTATATTTATATATATATATATATATATATATAATATATAATATATATATATATATATATATATATATAAAATCATAAACTAATGCTTTGTACAGGTGCACGGTCCATTGTTCAGGAGTTTCCCGATATCACTATACTGACAACGGAAGTTCACGCAGTCGCTCCGACACACTTCGGCCAAAGGTATTTTGGCACAGACTGACAACCCACCAATAGCACACACGTTCACTTGGATTCACCTGAAGCTGCTTGTGCGTTTTGGTTTTTGATTCGTTTTTTTTTTTATCCACCTGGTAAAGCCTGACCAGCCCACAGCAAGTGTCTCTGTATGTGTGATTGGTACATCGGGGCTGGCCTCTGTATTTTTTTTTTGGGGTTGTTGTTATATATTTATCCATTCTTAATGTGAGCAAATGTATTATAATCTTTGAAATACACGTGCTCATCTATGACACCACCAGGATTGAAACGAACCGTTCCTAAACAGTGATGCAAAACAGAAAAATACAAATAAAATATTTTGTATTAAATAAACTGTATTTGTTTACTTTTTTATCAAATCTGTTATTAATGTCATACAAGATGCTATTCAATAGCATCTCATCATAAGGCAAGAATCTATTCCCACAACAGAAAAACACCAAACTTCACTTCACTACAAAATAATGAATTAAAAACATCATCACTCAGCAGGGACACCTGATAAAGCTCTCTCACACCCTGATCAGTAAAGGAGAGGTTTCGGAGACCTGATCGCTCCTGCAGGAAGTGTTCCAGGTGAAAACTGAGCATGCGGGCAGGTGTTCACCCTCACTCTCGTCTCTCTGAGGGCCGCTCGCCTTAACCTGTGACTGAGATCTTTCTGAAATCGCCCAAGTTGAGAGACTCTCCGTGACACCGTCACATGACCCGTTCGGTCAACCTAGAAATACAAAGAGAGCGGTTCATATAACTTCATTTCTACTACATTTGAATCCTTGAGGGCTGCTGGTTCAGAGATGCCCTTGAAAAGCAGAACAAATCTTTTCTCGTACCTTATTTCATTACTGCTAGTCATCCACTGCTATGGTAACAGAGACCCCCTCAGGTGAGACTGATGGTAGCACAGAGTGAGACAGACAAAAAGCTCAAATCAGAATTTTTGATCAGGTTGTGCAGCCCTGGTTTGGCCTCAAGGGGGCAGTATATACTTACAGTCTGAATCTATTCCAAAATGACACGCTAGACCATTTTTGTATTACAATAAAATATTTCATGTTTTTTTTCTCCTAAACTGCTAGTCGCTTCTGAGAATTAAAAAATGATTATTCCGAGTGCTTTTTGGAGTTTGTTTTACATCAGTAGGGGAATTTTAGAGTAAGCGTGTTCGTAATCCTACTCTTTGTGATAGCACACTTAAGTTAATGACAGAAGCAGAGAGGAGATCGCCTTTAGAGACAGCGTGAGAACTGGGATAAATTCGGTCTCCTTCTAAATAAAAGATTTACCAAACCTACAGCAGTGACTCTCTGCAATCCGGCAAACTAGGCTCTGATTGAATGAAATATGATTCAGAATGTGTGCGTCTTACCCACACTTCCTTCTATGGCACAATGTCCATTTCCATTCATCTCTGAAGGGCTGTGAGATGACATGTGGCATCTCAAGGGAAAAGACTGTCCATCCCCTTGACTGTAAATGATAAGAAACAGTTAGTAAATATAAGCTATATGTGTGAAAAGACGTGTACTGTGGCATTACATCAAAATAAATCAAAGAAATTTTAAGTTCTGATTGCTGCCATTTGACTAAACAGGGAAATGCCAGGAATGGACAAGGAAACATAGCACTGGAATTTATCTATACTGGCATTTAAGGTTAACATTTGGGGTCGGTATAATGCGTTGATGTGTTTCATGTTTCTATAAGATACTTCTGTGCTAACCAAGGTTGCAAATATCAGAAGAAAAGTAGTTTAAAATAAACCAAGAACATACATTACATATTTTATTTATTACTATGATGGCAAAACTTAATTTGCAGAATTATCTTCAGTGTCACATGATCCTCCACATATGCTGATTTGATCATTAAAAAGTTATGTACTGTTCTCAATTTCTTGTTATCAATGTTAATGATAAATTATCAATGATAATTGTTTTTGACAAATAGAAAGAAAAACAGCATTTTTTATATATTTTAAGCAGAGCAATACGAGCAGACATTATGCCCCTTTTTTCAATATGTAATGCAAGACTCTGGTGTCCCCAGAATGTGCCTGTGAAGTTTCAGCTCAAAATGCACCACAGATGTAATATATCATTCTGAAAATGCCTATTTTGAATGGATATTAGCAGAAACAGGCTAAAAAAAAAACATGATTTTTTTTTATTTCTGATTGTCATGTTTATTGCATTTAAATCATGTGTTTTTAACCATATTAGTTTAAACTTATGATTTATTATGGTTTTCTCAGTGCACACATCTGAAAGACACAGAGAGAAAGTGGCAGTCAAAGGCTGCTAGAGTACTAAACTAAGTTTTACATAAAAAAAAAAAACAGGTTACAAAAACGTCTTAGCTGTTAGTATGTTTTGCTCAAACCTTCGCCCATAGCATTTGAACTGGTACACCATTGTCACTAGCGAAATCAAAATGACAGGTGGAAACTTACAAATTAAGAGGTGGTAATATGTCATAATTTTAAGTGTGAGTTGTTTATGAGTCTCAAGCATCGAGTTCATTACTGACCTGCTGAATACTGGCAATGGCCAGAGACTCTTGTTCTTTCCAAACACCTGTATGAAGTTTGCCTGGACACCCACATCAAATGCCTCACTTGCTGGTCCATCCACAAAAAACGGTACTGACAGCCACTCTGACAGAAAGACGGTTGAGAGATGCTATGACCCCTACAAAACCTCACACACAATATGTGAATACGTGAAATGCAGGTTTTACCAAGAGTAGTTTTGTTGCTGGCCAGAAGCCAGATGTGGAAGAACAGCAAAAAACAGAGGGTGACGGCAAACATGGCCGACACCAATGTCAGGAACAAAACATGCAGTTTAACGCAACTATCAAATAGTTTGCCCTGAGAGAGAGAGGGAGAGAGGGAGAGAGGGAGAGAGAGAGAGAGAGAGAGAGAGAGAGAGAGAGAGAGAGAGAGAGAGAGAGAGAGAGAGAGAGAGAGAGAGAGAGAGAGAGAGAGAGAGAGAGAGAGAGAGAGAGAGAGAGAGAGAGAGAGAGAGAGAGAGAGAGAGAGAGAGAGAGAGAGAGGGAGAGAGAGAGAGAGAGAGAGAGAGAGAGAGGGGAGAGAGAGAGAGGGGGAGAGAGAGAGAGAGACAGAGAGAGAGAGAGAGAGAGAGAGAGAGAGAGAGAGAGAGAGAGAGAGAGAGAGAGAGAGAGAGAGAGAGAGAGAGAGAGAGAGAGAGAGAGAGAGAGAGAGAGAGAGAGAGGGAGAGAGAGAGAGGAGAGAGAGAGAGAGAGGGGGGGGAAGAGAGAGAGAGGGGGAAGAGAGAGAGAGGGAGGGAGAGAGAGAGAGAGGGGAGAGAGAGAGAGGGGGGGGAGAGAGAGAGAGAGAGAGAGAGAGGGAGGGAGGGGAGGGAGGAGGGAGGAGGAGAGAGAGAGAGAGAGAGAGAGAGAGAGAGAGAGAGAGAGAGAGAGAGAATGTCATTATTGCAATAAGATACTGTGCAACACACAGAAATAAAATAAATAATCAAGGAATAAAAAAATATATAAAACCTCTATTATATGAGCATTTAGTTACGTGCTTTTATCCAAAAGTGTCTTCACATTGAAACTTGAAATTTTATTCAAATATATATATATTTTTTAAATTCAGAGTATATTTTTAATATTTGATGGAAAGCATTTAAATTGCATGTGAATCTTGCTTGGAAAAAAAAGTGTCACACACCAGCCACAGTTGGATGAAGGTTGGTGTAACTGTTGCGACGATAAGCAGGCAATACAGAAGTGAGTAGAGCAGGAAGAGCATGAAGAACTTATAGTTGGAGAATCCAATACAGTTATTCAGCCTAAACATGCTCACAGAAACACAGCACACATACAAGAAGAAAACAATGTCATTTTTTTTTTTCAATTTACAGTAGTATTGGCATTTAAACAAGATTCAAGCACCATGTTATGAGAATCTAACAGCCTGTACTGCTGCTCTACAAAATTATTTAAAGAATATTTAAATATTAAAGATATTTAAAAGCAGCATTATACAGCATTTTATAATACTTTGGGAATTCACTCACATTCAGGACATCCAAGATATAAAAGAGTTTGTTTTATTTCTGTCAGAATTAAGGTCCAAACAGCTGTACAAACATAACGGTTGTTCATCATCAAACATCTTGTACAGCGAAAAGTTGGTAATAAACGAAACCATCCTTAAAATGCTTTTCTGACCAAACCATTGTTTTAGGGTAAAATACTCTATGTATAACACTGCTTTCTGCATTTTGTCTGAATCAGAGGAATGTGCACAAATCAAGCACAGTTTACAAGAAAGAACAGTCTAAAACGGTTCTAAAGAAATACATTGGTGGGTTTTAATGTGTGAAGGCAATAGGGGATGGACCTTTTTACTAGAGGAAGTGTTATGTAAATGCAACCTTTGGCCAAAAGAAGACATGTTTTAAAGGGATGGTTGACCCAAAAAGGAAAATGACCCCATGATTTACTCACCCTCGCCATCCGACAAAAAAATGTCCTGGTTCTTCCAAGCTTTATAACAGCAGTGAGCAGGATTTGAGATTTTGAAGCAAAATAAAGTCATCCATTCAAAGTGCTCCACACGGCTCTGGGGGTCAATGCATTTGTGTGAGGAAAAAAAAAGTCCATATTTAAAACTTTATAAACCGTTATCTCTACCCTTCTGCTAACCGTCGTACACCGTTCATCAGAGAGTGGTATTCCAGTGGATGACTTAAGACACGGGCCAACATGTAAGTGCAGAAAAAATTTAAAGCAAAACAACATTAGAAGACTTGATTACAAGTATGATCATAAGATTTTGATATAAGCCAAAAAGGAGGTGTTTCTTTGCTCCTGTACTCACTGGTAAATTCTCACTGGAGCCTTAACTACTATGCCTCCATCATCCACTATAACACCACGGTCTCATGAACTCGCATAGGACAGATAGTGGACGCTAGAGATTTTAAAAAGTTGGAAAAACATGGATATTTTCTTACACAGATGCATCAATTTGCTTCGGAAAGCCTTTATTCATTCACCGCAGCCACATGCACCACTTTGTATGAAGGATGGATGGATGCATTTTTTCAGACTTCAAAATCTCAAACCAAATTTGACTCTCAACTGGAAGAGCCAGGACATTTTTTTATATAAGTAAAAGAAATGCATACACTTAGGATTGCTTGAGAGTGAGTAAAGCGTCAGGGAGTTTTCATTTTTGAATCTTTAAATCATCAAGTCCTTAAATGATTGATTTGTTTCTTACAAACAAAAATATGGCTTTTCACTTCACAAGATGTTAAACGACTGACCCGTTCTCTTCAATCTGAGAGAAGTCTACATCTTGGATGGCCTGAGAACGGGAAGATTTTCAGCCAATTTTAATTTTGGGTGGAACTATTCTTTTTTAAGTAATTTACACGACAAAGCCAAAGATTACAACGATTCATAAGTTGTTCTCATTAACTGGAATATTTGCGTTTTTTAACAGACAGTTTACAAACCATGGGCAATGATGATCCATCTTCAGTACACACCTACAGAAAAAAAGAAAGAGACAGACCGCAGGAGTGAAGTGCACAGGCCACAGGAACTATTCTCATTAAATAATAATAAAAACCCCAGTGTAATCAGACACACACACACACACACACACATTCAAAATCTCCACAAACACACAGTCATGCTTTTTCTTTATCCCGCTCACTCTCTCTCAGACCTGGACTTTAATCAATGGATGGAAATCTGATATTGACTCAGAGCGAAACTCATTTGAGAAGATTCACTGTGTCCACTCAAATAAATGTGACCAAGCGCTTCGACAACATCCTGTAATTATCACACACACACTCACCCACAGATCGCATTTCTACGTCTCCCTTTCATTAAGGGAAGAGTGTGTAGATGAGTGGGAGATGCACTGATACGCACACAGAAATGGAGAGAGGGAGAGAGAGAGAGGCGATTCTTACATTTGGCAGATGGAACAGTGATGGCAGCGATCTGGTTTTATCAATTGGCAGTGATGACAGAACCTGATAGCTGAGATGAACACACACACAAACAACCAAATAAATAAATAACATTTTCTCCAACATTTAGGTAAACAGAATCCCTCTTTGATAACAGACTATTACATACGCGTTCTTTCACGTTGTTCAGCAAGAAATATTGTATATTAAAAGATAGTTTCAGAGTATTTAACAGAAATGTACTGCACGACGTTTGAACATTAACTTAATTTATAGTGACTTTAAATCATTTATGTATTGATTCATGACTTCAAAACTCACAAATAGATCACTCACCAAAAAAAAAAAAAAAAATCTGTAGAAATACAGTTGGTGCTTTAGTGCTTGAATCCAAAATAGTTATATATTATGTACTAAAAAAATAGTTATTAATATTTGTATCTATCTATCAAATGAATGTATTATTCCCCTTTTTCCCTCTTGTTTGCTTGTTGTTGTTTAATTGATCACTTGTCAAGTTTACTTTGTGTTAGAGGAAACTTATTTATTTAAATTGGTTTTGGGATTTAACAATTATCATCAGCATTAAATGACTCAAATTTTGTTTTATTGGGTATCAATACAGATATCCAAATTCAATCTGATTCCAATTCTTTTTGGTGTATTATAGCTATTACCATTTATAATCTCTTTTTGGGTACACATGGGAAAAATGATCTCTGATAATGCTGAAAATGAAGGCAGTGTTTGATAATGAATCCAACTGTAACTCTGGACTTTTCAACAGAACAAAACCATAGTCATTTGTTTCGGGGGAAACAGGCTACACTATGTACACTGATGTTTTTGATTTACTAAAAAGCACAGACCTGAAATATAATTTATTTTGCCATAGTGCTAAATATTCAGTACCGGCATTACAGGTTCCCCTGGGATGCAGAGAAACCTTGCTGACATGCTGCAGAAGATGCTTTTCACTGAAAGCCGTTCAAAATGCACTAATTGCAGATTCAGTGTCTCTGGAGTAATCTAGAGTTCAGTGTCTTCCCTCAATTACATGGTGCTGATGGAGCAGGTTAATGTTTACAGGTTCAGTGTGAATCGAGTTACATTTGGTGTAGATCCAGTTAGGTTTTGAGATGTTATTTATACTTCACACACTGTTGTGCTTATTTGTTATAGTGCTGAGGGGTTTCCTGACCTCCGGCTGCTGTACGTGTGTGAACTGAAAGCTTCTGGGAGATTTCCAGAAGGATCTGACTCTTCTCCACACCGCCGGGCTCCTGCTCATAGAGCAGCGAGTCTGAAGAGGAGAGCTGAAACTGAACACAGACACCCGCGCACACACAAACACACACGTACAATTAGCAAATTAGATGGCGGTGCTCTGAGAGCGAGAGGGGTTTCTTTTACGCTCATTTGTCAAGTATGACATGCCTGACTTGAATAACTTGCAGGTGGACGGCCTGACCCTCGTAAGAGCCCAAGTCTACGTATCGCTTCTATGGAGGTGAAGCCAGCAGAAATGAGGAACAAATTAAAAGACTGTGGCGTACTGTACTATGGTACACTGATGCAAGGCCAAAACCATGTCAAACTATTTTTTAAGGGGAGGGGAATTACTTTAAATAAATCATACAATTAAAGGATTATATTAGATATATAGGAATAAAGAAATAGACAAACAGCAAAAGAACTATAATTTACTGCAAACTATAACTGTTTGCAAACAACACTTTAAGATGACTTCATCTTACACCTATGTGCCTAAAAGTATTCATTAACAAGAATTACATGAGTCAAATAAATGATAGGCTCTGTTTTCAATCTGAAATATTGTATGAATAACTGAATATTACTTTTTTGTCATTTACATTTTTTGTAGTAAAACAGCTCAAATATTATATATTAAGCTATTAGTACTTCACTTTTTTTTTTTTTTTTTTTTTTACAAAGTGTCAAACTGTAATTCATCTTACGATATTTTGGACAGTAAAACCTGTCATCTTTGATTTGATTGGCCACCTCCACCATTTAGACATTGACTAGCATTGTTACTTCACTAAGGCTCAGCAAAAAGCTTAAGTAGTACAACAAACAAGGTGGAGCATAATGGAGGGCAGCAGAGCAGCATCAACACCCAGAAATAAAGGATAAAAGCTGTCATAAAGATGCTGATATGCACACATCAGGTACTAATATGTACCTTTAGGCTACAAACATGCACCTTTTAAAAGGTAAATAAGGCACAAAGATATACTTTTTGAAATAGGTATTGCCAAGTGACAGCTTTTGCACTCAAGGTCAGAAAAAGAATCGTTGCTTAATAATGCTACTGTACCTCCACGGATGGAGAAGATGGCGGAGTGGATAACGTTTTCCACAATGACCATGAGAACATTCCAAAACAGATGTGGAACAGGCAAAGGAACACCACTGACAGAGAGAATATATACAAACAAATATCAATCATATAACTACAAGCAAATGTTCATTCATTCAAATACTAGAACTGCATATTACCATACAATGAATATCTAAGCAAACACAAAAAACTTCATACCTCTCTGTGTTGAACAGGAAAGCAAGACTGACACAAAAATGAACAAGAGTCAACACAGTCACGCATAACGTCTGATAATATCCAAAAACAGAGTAACATGTAATAATATAACTACATAATGTATGACTTTTAAATGAGTTGATGAGATTAAGAAACGTTTCTGATCTTGTGACTGAGCAAAATAAAAAAAACTCAACATTTTAACTAAAAAAAAAACGAGCTTCCTAAGATGATATTTATGCTCTATAACAACAATGCACCCCAAATCCTCAAAAACTGCACAGAATAGGTCAGTATACAGGCGTGTTTCAGTGACTGCTGAGTTCTGTGCGTCTTTGAAATTGTTCTGAAACGATTTTTTTTTCTTACGCTTTTGCACTATCCATAATCATGGTAAGAGATGTGATGGTGGATGGCATAATTTTAAATTTATATACAAGAATTATCTATATAATTTAATTTGACCCCATCACGTCAACTAATTAATTTGTAACGGACATTAAATTACACAGACAATTGATACTTGAGGATTTCAAAACTACTTTAATCTGCAGCAGACGAACACTGCGGTCTCGTTAAAATTGAGAAACACCACAAAAACAGTTTACACACAAAACATGTTACATCAAGTCCGGTTTACCTACATTTTGTCATCACCTGTTACGCTACGAACTCTGCGTCACTAAATGCCTCATTTGAAAGATTTTGCAAAGAAAATATTACTCACTCCAACAGAAGTGAACGACATATGCGTAGTATGACCACATCACAACCATAATAACGATCGTAACCGGGATCCAGTAAAGAAGCCGCGCGCAGCGCCGGAGGCACGCGGTCAGAAGCATCACGATGACCGTCACAAACCTCTCTATCTCTGGACAATCTGTGACAGCAGCGACAAGTCCATAGTAATGAAGTTAAGAAATAAGAGAAACAGCGCCCCCTTTGGACAAAGTGTTTTTATTTCTTTATATTAATTCATTCCAAACAAAGCATTGAAACAGAAGTTTGCTCACTTCAACACAGATTGAGCTTTCGAATTTTCGAACTTGAATAAAAAAAATTATATTCTTTAAAAAATTTTCAACAAAAAAAGCGTGGCAGCTGGCAGCAGTCTTTTTGTATGCGAGCTATTGAATCCCCATTATTGGTCCAAAAGCACGTATTGAGGTAGTTAGAATTGCTGGAGGAGTTTTATAATACTTTTATAATACAGTAAGGAACTGGTTTTGCTTTAAGGTTCAAATTTGAGTAGTAGTAGAAATCGTGAACCCACCGCAGTTGCTTTGAGGTCTCAAAGTGTTCCTAAACGTTATTTTGCAAGTCCTTTCAGTGCTCAAATGTTTAAACTACATTCATATTGCCAATTTTTACAGCAGCTCATTTATACCAGGCCCGACACAAACTATGTATACGGAAGAGAGGGGGATCAGGTTATGTGTTTGATCTTGGAACTGAAAACACCACTTTGGGCTGCCCCTGTTGAAATGAGTTGTTATAAGCGACCCAGGAAACAGACGGTTCATTACTGCCTTGTTTCACGTGTAATGAAGGAGTTGAAGGAAGACTCTTGGTTGTGTAGGCAAAGTTTAGAGAAGCCAGAGCTTGCTGAAGATGAATGAGGAGAGAAAGACATCAGCGTTAGCGTCGCAGAATTTCTATTTCATACACGCCCAGAATGCTACATGTCAGGTCAGAGGGGAAATTTTACCTGTAGTACCTGGTTGGGGTTTCTGGGGGTGAGTTCATCTGAGTTTTGTACAGAGGCCTGAAAGAGACAAGTCATGAATAGGCTGGTGGGCATAAAGTGTCATGCCACAAAGTACAAAATATCTTGGTACACGCAAGAATTTCATATTTCCCTTCACTGGTAGTAATGGGCTTAACTATTCCATTTTTCCTGCACTCAAACTTTGCAGTTGGCTCGATGCAAGTCAGACAAGCAACATTCTCAGGGCACTTACATGTTTAGAAAACTTGTATAGATAGATAGATGAGTGTGTTATATATTTATTATGGAAATACAATTATAAACACATGAACGTATATATTTCTAAAAGTATGTGATATGTGTGATATATATATATATATATATATATATATATATATATATATATATATATATAAATATTATATATAATAATATACAGTATAAGTCTTCCACTGGTTTTGGTTGCTTATATTGGCTTCATTTGTAAGTCGCTTTTGTAAGTCTTCTACTAAATGTAAATAACAGATATAAATGGATATTTAGGCGTCAAGTACCATGTTTTTGCGATATGTACCACCTGAGGGCGCTCCATACTACACTTTGAAAACCACTGATTTAGTTCGTACCTTCTTTTCTGCCCGGTATTCATCCCAGGCAGCCCTGCGTTCTTCCTCGCTTAGCTCCTCTTCCTCCCGGTGGTCTAACAATGAGTTGTGCTCATGATAACTCACTATGAGCTGCCCACAGCTCTGCAGCAGCTGAGCCAACAGGTCATCCTGGAAGACAAAAGCTTATAGTCATCTGTGTGTCCGTTTGATGCCTGTACCGTAGCAGAGACATTTATGTGCTTACCACAGGCGTTTCTGTGTGTTTACTGGGCCATAGGTTTGGTTGGAAGAGGTACAGCTCGTTCAGCTGACTGTGCGTGAAGTGTCTCTGAATCTGCTGCTGGTCCAGGACACGAGATGACAGGGACTGCTTAGCAACTTGCCGCTCATAAATGTTCTGTTCCATGGTCCCCTAATCCCCCCCAAAATAGACAACAAAAAAGGCAATATTAAAACAGTAAGAGAATAGCAACAATAATAAGAATAAGCTAAAATAATACTGGAAATATACAGAATACATAACATAAAATAATAATAAACATACTAATAAAATCAAATATAAAAATAGTGTCTCTAAAATGAAAACAAATATAAAAGGATAAAACCTCTACAGAACATCACTTTTAAAATATGAAACAATTGATTTCAATTTATTCAGTTTGGGTTTTTTTGCAAATTTCTCAAGCCATCCATACTATCTGTTGTTTGTATGCGTGTACCTGTGCCAGAAAACGGTACACATATACAGTTTTTTTTTGCCCAAAGCGATAGACTCTGAAGATGCTCTGGATGTCATATGACGGATTCCAGCATGCGTCGAACACCACAACCCGGTTTGCAGCAACCAGATTGATTCCCAGAGACCCTGCACGAGTGGAGATCAGAAACAACCTCCCTCTGAAACAGAGGACACAGCAAGAGTCAGGACAGGAAATGCAGACAACTTAAACGTGATGTTGATCTTTGAGTATACCTTATGTTTTTAGTGTTGTTAAACTCTTGAGCCCATCTCTTGCGAGCACAAGCACTGGTGTTGCCGTCCAAACGATAATAATCTTTATTCTTAACCCACGCTTTCTCTCCTGACAATACAGACACACAGACTCTTTTGCATAACCATGGTTAAAAAAAAAAAAAGGTGAATAAAGGTTGTTTATTTACCTTTGTATGGACAACATTTTTTACCCCTGGTCTCGTCTGCATATAGGAGGAAACTCTCAATAAGGTCCAGCGAAATCAGAGACTGACTGAACACCAATCTGGAAAAACCAAAAGGCATTCATAAAAACCAAGTTTCATATAAAACATATAATCTACACTGCCATTCAGAAGTTTGAGGTTGGAATTTTTTTTCTGTCACCACAAAATTTATAACAAGTACTATTTCTATTCAAGAATGTGATCCTCACACTTTGTCCTGTAGTTCCTCTGCCCAGCGTAAAATCTCCAGAAGCAACTGCAATTTCCCAGAATGCTCCAGTACTTTGGCATCAGCCGCTGTTACAAATGGCAGATACCAGTCGGCAGATGGCCCGTTACCCACAACAAATCCTGAACAATAGACAGCGAGAGAGAGAGACACTAAGAATGAGACAAAGAGAGGCAGATTAAAGGAAACACAGAAAGAGAGAGGTTGTTTTCACACCAGCTTCCCCGCCAGAAATGTCCATTATGGCGGTGTTTGTGACATCTGGATTCTGTGGTTTTTTATTGGGCCTGCTGACCAAGGAGACTGGATCAGTATTTCTCTTTTCACCATGTACTAAATCAGTGCTTGTTGCATCCCTCCTTTGAGAAAAACACATTGGAATTATATTTTTAATTAATAATAATAATAATAACAACAATATCATCATCATCATCTAATACTGAACAAAAGCACGAGGCACAGTGGTTATACAGAAAATATTAAAATTTGGTTAAAACACACTGTACCTTTCAGAGTCATTTAGAGAACTGGTGACCAAACCTGCACCCAGACCAGTGAAGACAGGAGCAGGTTCTTCCTCCTTCCCCTGCGCCATACACAAAAAAAATACAGTAACTAGTTCTCATATGATAAGCAATGGTGAAAAATCAGTAACTGTTCATAAGGTGTTTATAAAACAGAGGCATGATATACGTAGACTATTATTCAAATGCTTTGGGTTGATAAGATTTTTAAATGTTTTTACAACTCTTATACTTGCCAAGGCAATCAAATAGTTGCTGTAATTAGTAACTATGTATTACCAGATTTTTTTGGAAATGCTGAGCAAACATGCATACTGTCCCCAGAAGTTTGAACAGGAGCGTTATCACGATGAGTGTGCGTACCTTATTCCTGGTCAGCTGAGCAAGTTTCAGACACCAGGGATGAGTCCATATCAAACTCAGAACATGAAGGTCCTGAAACAAACTGTTCACACCTGCTCCTTTCCCTAAAACAAAGACATTATTTGTGATCTGTTGGCTCAGTGTGTGCCAGAGTTAGGTGCTTTGAAAAAAAATACAAAATCTTAATGTGACAATGGAAATTCATAAAACCATCTAAACTATTTATTCATTAACCATGTCACTATCTAGGGATATTTTTATGCAACACTGGATTCATATATAAGCCAATATAAGATGCTAAATGCTAAATCTAAATGCTCATTTCTCTTCTTGTTTACATTTAGAATATCTTTGCCACCATTTGATTCTGACTTTTTTTTGTGGTAAATCTCAAAATGACTATTTTTGTACATTTGAATGTTATTGCACATTATAATTATATGATACCAAAATTTTTTTTGCAACATTTACGGTAATTAGAGTTTTTAGTGTTCGAATTGAAATTTATTACGAAAAAAATATATAGATTTTTAGTATCAGCCAATCCTTGAAAACAACTTCTGACTTAATCAACTGGTTAACATATTTCTACTGGTGCAGTCCTAGTTAAGCTCAAGCTTGTGCTTTTGGGGCTCTGACCTGTGTAGGTCTGCAGATAGTGTGTGTATAAGCGACACTGCAGAGGCGTCATCCGGACCGACAGCACATACTCGTGCTTTGCCGGTAAACAGGACATCAAAACTGAGTAGTCCCGTCTCTGCAACACAGAAACTAAATATTAAGACTTTTTTCACAGCCTTTCGCTGTATTATTTCTTTCCTCCTTCTTCACCTGTATGAATCCTGACATCATCTGATGGAGGACGTGCGACCTGTTCTTCATCAGTCTGACATCAGCGGGGGTGGAATCTGCGCACTGTCCATTCTGGATCGGATTAATAAAACGATTGCGGAACTCTTTTAGAGAACCCAGCAGGTTCTCCTTAATGAAGTTAACCATACAGTGATCTAGAACAATAAACATAAAACATACAGTCAGACAACCTCAGAGAGATAATAAAAAAATAATAAGCAAGATGTAAAGAATATGGAGATGATTACACTCAGTAAGGTTGTTTTGAAGCGGCGTTCCTGTCAGTATGATTCTCCTACGTGTGTGTAGAGCTTGCATGGCTTTTGAAATGCTGGAGTCTGCATTCCTAAGGACATGACCCTCATCACACACCACCAGATCAGGGCCTAACACCAAACAACGGTTTAAAAATAACAGTTGAAAAAAAAAAAAAAATACTATCTGTTCTTAGATACTGTTGGTGGATTGCTCAGATGAATTTACCTGGATCCAGGAGCATTGAGCGGAAGGCTTCTTTGTGTTTGCTGTATTTTGCGCTATCTGTGTGTGTCAGTATACGAAAAACCTCATAGCCCATGATCATTACGCCACCGTTCGTGAACCAGTCATTTAAGAGCTCAACACGAACACTCACCGACTTCACCGTGGC
This sequence comes from Puntigrus tetrazona, assembly GCF_018831695.1. NCBI lineage: Eukaryota > Metazoa > Chordata > Actinopteri > Cypriniformes > Cyprinidae > Puntigrus > Puntigrus tetrazona. Next base: position 11,417,611 of record NC_056703.1, read on the forward strand.
CAGCTCTGCCACCTGTGTGAGAAACGAGAGAAGACATTATCAGTGATGAAGCTAAACGTTCAGATTGAGAAACAGGAATGTTTATTTGCATCGTATGGCATTTCAGCAAGATTTTGGTGTTTTTGACAAACTCTCGGCATAAGGCTTAATCAGGAAATTTTACTAATATACTTCTGATGCAAAAATGTAAAATTTAATAGCTGTTCACACAAAAATGCTAATAATGAAATTAGATTTTTTTCTTCTTCTGTAACAATACAAAAAGGAGACTCCATTTACAAAAGTGGTATTAAGTGTCCCAAACAAATGCCAAAACACAAAAATCCCCTGGCATTGCCTATTTGAAACTGTACCAAACGGTTATTTTAACCCTGGATTAACTTAACACAGTTTTTACTGAAACAATGTGATAGCTTTACAAAAGAAAAATGCTAAAATAATTTTTTTGGACCATTTTCAATTTTTGGCCGAGCAATTTTTTTTAAGCAACTAACAGACAAAGTTGCACAAAGAAAGACTACACTTACACTACACTACACAAAGACTACAAAAGCCCATATGTTAGCTAATTCTTACAACTCTCTGATTCACTGACCACATAAAGAAGGTAAATTCTTTTATTCACAGTTTATTCAAGCATCATAGTTTCCACGAAAATAATAAGCAGTACAAGCATCTTAGACAATACTAAACAATGTTTATTGAACACCAAATCAGCATAATAAAATTATTTCTATAAGATCATGTGACACTGAAGACTGGAGTAATGATGATGCAGCTTTACTATCATAGGAATGAATTACACTTGAAACTATAATAATAATAATAATAATAATAATAATAACAATATTATTGTTTTTATAAAATTTTAGATCATATAAATGCAGCCTTGGTAACAAAAATCTTAACAACCCTAAGCTTTAGAATGGTAGATTCATGGTTAGATCATGACTTAGATTTAAAACACTAACTAACGCCACCTGAGAAAGGAAGTTCTACTGACCCAAAGTATGTTGGGTCTCAAGCCCCTCTGCCACTGGTCAAACTCACTCTTCCAGTTCAGGACTGTATTGAGAGGACAAACCACCAAAGCCCTTTTCATTGGCAGCTCTTTACACAGCAGCACTGTGTGAAGGAACACAATGACCTGAAACACACGGATACAGTCATGCTTTCTGTGAAACCCACACTTTTTGATTGAACAAGAAAAAAAAGAGGGGGATAATATTCATGTGCTGCATACCTGAAAGGTCTTTCCCAGACCCATGCAGTGGGCCAGAATACAGCCAGAGCCTGGAGTTGTCTTCACACTCTGAACGGACTCACAGCAGCTGTCCCACATGAAGCGCACGCCTTACAAAAACATATACACTTACAAACACACACACAAACCTGACGCTTGGTCACATCACTGACTTGCATTTCACAATGCTATTTTAAAAATGCATGTAAATAATAATATGAGAAGCAAGCAATCCCCCATGCACTGAATACATACTGATTTAACTTCTCATGTCATGATTAAATATTATAAGGCATATCCTCTAAAAAGCCTTAATGCAAGATTCAAAACGCAGTATGATGTCTTTTACAGGGAAAAAATACCTTTATCCTGCAAGGATGAATTAATGAAAAGTGAAAGTAAAAAAAAAAAATCTATCCATCTAAAAAGCATTAATTTCCACGAATAAAAAGCAGTTCAACAGTTTCAACATGATAACAAAAAAGTTCTTGAGCAGCAAATCAGCATTAGAATTACTTCTGAAGTATCATGTGGAGCTTAAAAACTTGAGTAATGATGATGAAAATTAAGATTCCTATCACAGGAATAATTTACATTTAAAAATATATTCAAATAGAAAGCATGCATTTAAAATTCTAAGAATATTTAACAGCATTACTACACAGACCAGAAACTTGCATTTGTCCTTTTTTGGTAAACACACACTAGCTCTTCACCCTTCTCAGAAAGAGGTGACTTAATAGATTTAAAAAGCATAAAACGTATAAATAAATTCCAAAAAGCAGTATTTGACAAAAATGTCAATTCTGTACTAAACTGCTGATGGTGAAATTAGATCTCTGTGGATAATTACTATAACACAGACTTTTTCTCACCCTCTCGCTGGTGTGGTTTGAGTTTGCTCAGAAAGTGCAAGTGCACTTGCAGCACAGGCTTATGCGTATCATCATTTTGCTCGAGAACCAGTGGTGCAAAGCTCTGAGCTGGTTTCTCAGACACTAAAATAACCTAAAGGTGAGATGAGATGGAAACAAATTACAACAGACAAAGCACAAATTTTCTTTTCAGGTAAAAGAAAATCATGCCATTAATTAACCTGACTTTTTTTTTTTTTTTTTTTTTTTAAAGATAGATCACCATTTCATTATTCATACACGTTAAAAAACGTTTATTGGTAGAAAACTAAAATTTATATTTTTGAAAAATAACTATTTTGGTGACCACTGACTTTCAGTATATTGACAAAAAAAATAAATATCCCCTAAAGCATTTTGTGTTCCACTTAGTCAGTCATACAAAAGAAAAAGGCGATAATAACAAAATTTAAATTTCTTGGTAAACTACCCCTTTAATATTTATAAAACAGAACAGAATATAGCACCATGCAGTTCATCACCTCTGGGTCTGCTTCTTCCCGTTCTCTCCCCTCATTTTCTAGTCTCAGTTTTTCTCTCTCTGCTAATCTCCTCCTGCGCTCCTCCTCTTCTTTCAGAGCGCTCTGTGTCTCCTGGGCCAGCTGACCCACCTCCAGAAGTGGTCTGATTTGCCTCCGCCCTCGCGGGGTGCCCCTTAAATGCTCCTCGGTTGTCGAAGAGACATCATTCTGTACAAAAAAAAATATGTGCTGACAAATCCATATTTACAGCATCTATGATACTGAAGGGTGTATAAACACACATGAGGAGTGCTGCTCCTGTCAGTTGTGAGTGACGGACTCTTCTCATTATGAGTGGGCGACTGGGACCTACAAAATAGAATAGTCTTAAATTAATTTAGGCTTATTTGCAGGTAGTAATGTAATGATGAGAATGCTGTTATGATCTGAGCTTTACCCGATTTCCTCGCACTCTGAATGGCTGAGTTCATCATACATTCCACTCGATACACTCGTTTCATCACTACTCACTACAATTAAAAAAAGATAAAAAAAAATTACAATAAAAAAGAAGCACCATATCTGACTTAAGAGTCATTACATACTATTATTTGGATTGAGAAAAAAATATATATATTATGTATTATGAATACCTACAACTTTGAGTCTTCAGACTTTTGACTCACCAATAACACATTCAGAATTTTGGACTTGTCTGTCTCTTTTCTTGCGCTTCTTCACCTCTTGTTTTTGACTTTTTGCTTCAGTCTCCGATAAGGTAAGACCATGTCGTAGCAATCGGTGCCGGTGCCGTGACTCTGACTGAGAGCCGCGACAATCAGAGTCATCATTTTCTGCAGAAAAACTGTTCTCATGTAACTATAAATCTATATATACAATACCTAATAACATTTGTAACCATTTAATTAATTTGATACAGATTGTTTCTATTTAAAAATAGCTTAGCATTACAAAAAGCAACTTCAGAGGCTGGGTATGTTGTTACTAATCAGAAACACATAGAGAGGATTTATAAGGTCTATAATTCCCTATGGTATCAGTGGTCATAGCCAACGCTCACCTTCCTCTTCTGTTGTCTCTGAACTTCTGTCAACGTTCTTGCACTTTTTCTGCTCTTTTCTCGTGCTCTCCGATTGCTCATCGGAACTGGCGTCCAGCTCAGACGCTGAAGAGAGGTTAGCCCTGATCTGAGCCAGCAGAATCTGCTTTGCAATTCTTTATAGAGTGAGTGGTGGGATGAGGCAGTAATGAGAGAATAGAGAGACAGATGAACATAAGAGGGATGAAAAGAAAGAGGGACAAATTGTGAGGTGGGTGACAATGATACAGATTCTTTAAACATCTTTCTCCCATCGCTTTCACTATACAGTAGTTAACATTGAAGGGATATATATATATATATATATATATATATATATATATATATATATATATATATATATATATATAAAATATACACAGAGTATATAAATAAATATAAAAGTCCAAAAACAAGAACACATTTTGTTTTTTACAAAAAACTTTAATAAAAGATTTTGATCCACTTCAAATGCTGACTAGTGCAATTTCTTTAAAGTGCCCTCAAAGTCATTTTAATTCAATTCCATTATCAACTATGAAATGTAAACACAACTGCATATATTTCAATAAATTAAAACAACAGGTTATTGGACAGTGTAAAAGATCCAATCAAATTAATTAGTCAGGTACGTTTGCAAATTATTACCTTAAAAACAAAACACTGAGCTAAATGTAAATATATGAGGCTGTGGTGTAGGCAGACATTTGAACTTAGCACCTCTAAATATGAAAAAACTAAATTCACCTTTTGATATATATACAAAATGCACAGAGGCTTTTATGTCTGGGGTATAAACTTTTATTACAACTACAATTCTTATACAGTTCTTACACAGTTATTTACATTCCCTCTTCTAAGATGCAAAATCATGCATGCTTCTTTTAGATGAAAATGATATTTGTGTAAAACGTTTCAGTAAAACAATAACAATAATAAATACTTCCAAACAAAGAACATTACCATGCAATAAATACTCAAGCTTTAGGCTTTTTGAAATCCAATGAGCATGAGGGGATTCCACAAGACAGTAAAGAAAAAGACAACAAACAGAAAAGGACACTTTTGAAGACGGGTGAGAAATGGCAGGGGTTAATCTGTTAATTAAGATTAGGCAGGGTTCCCACTCTGTCCAAGACATTGCTTTCGATTTGTTCAAGGCATTTTATGTGACCAACATCACTAATATTTCAGAAATACATCTGTGGCCTGCTGTTTTTCACCACAGAAAAGAAAGCTGACTTGTCCATTGGTTTTCAAAATTGAAAAAAAAAAAAAAAAAAAAAAAAAAAAGTATTTTAAAAGCAGAAAGTTGATTTTACATTAATGTTTGTTATTCGAATTAAGTTACAGGTTCAGAGATATATTAAACACGAAAACAAGATATTAATCAGAGTTTCATGTTTTGACTCGATAGCACCAGTATAATGCTAAACGCATGCAATGTATAAGTGTTATGGTTATGGAGAGGAGTCATTTTCTGTGGTGATCAACTGCTGGCCACAGCTTCCGATTCTGCTACTTAATCAAGATTATCGAAGATGAAAAGAAATTACAGGTAATTATAGGTACGTGGTTACTGGCTACTGGCGTAGTTCTAAATTCACAGCTAATATGAAGTATTTGTTCATTTGTTTTACCAGAGAAGCTTCCAGGAAGATTCAAACTGTCCACTCTAATAAGTTGGACAAGATAACCAACCTTTGGGAAGTAATACTAATAATGTTTTGCTATGCGTGTGATATCAACATTAGTTGATATCAATGTGTGAAAATGCGCAGCGGAGAACAGAAATGACAGTGAAAGTGCAGACTATGACGTGTACCTGCTCAAGACAATACACAGGCAAACGCAGATGATAAAACAAAACTGTATGATTCTGCGATGTCATTCATGACAGTATACATGAGAACTGACCACAGTTCCGAATCCCAATCGGTCCAAGGATTTCTTCATTTTACCTAAAAAAAAAAAAAAAAAAAAAAAGTGTGGTCAATACGGCAAACCAGTTTGATTAAAAAGTTAGAGTAAACAATTTCCAGGACAGTTGGGTATATTTCCCATGGCTTATCCATTACTGGAAAATCGCATTACAAAATTCAAGGTTTTCCAGGTTTTCCAGGATGCGTGGGAACCCTGTTAAGCTACAGAAAAAGAGACGAAGCGGGGAGGGGCAGAGAACAAGAGAAAGAATAAATAAGTGTTTATTGCCTCTCGGTAAGAACCATGCAAATAAGACACAGAAACCTCTCGTGAGAGAGTGAAGACTACACTCTTTATCCTCAAAACACAGTGCTTTTAACAACTGACTACACAAACGCTTACAGACTGCATGTTGAGCCTGAAAGAGCATCATCACTGTCACCTGATGCTGCCCCGTGAACTTTCGAACACAAATCAAAGCCAGGTCCACCAAAGCAATCGTTGCTCATTAGCATTTATTCAGCCTTTTAACCATTTTTATTCATATAAATATTTAAGAAGGATATCTGCCTTATACACGGCGTGAGTGTGCACCGTTACTCAGTGTGTGTCAAGAGCGCATGCACCAACTGCTGGGCAATGGCTCTGATCTAAGCTACCATTTTGAAGCACCAAGAACATCTACATGTAAAGCCACATTTCCCTGTCCTTCATATTTCCAATCCCTAACATCCATCACCTTCTGCTAAGACGGGATGCTATAACTTTTGACCTTCTCACCAATTCGCAAGGACATACATACTGTGCTAGGGATTTGAAGAAGAAAAATAATAAACCAAAAAAAAAATAAGTAACTAGGTGCAAAAATGTTAACAAATGATGTTAAGACCAATACAAATGCATCTTCAGCTTAAGCACCTTGAACGTAGAAAATTCGGCTGTCAAGGAATGAACCTCCTGAAAAATAACACCGCTGCGTTCAACAAATGCTAATACTGTACTACCTGCATCTCTATCTGCAACCTAAGACACGTTTGTTCACTTGAATTCCACCAATAATGACATTTCACTGCCAATAACAGTATTATTATGTGAAACTACTGTAACACCTACCGTTAGCAAACCACACAGCCTTTGTTCTGACTGACCGAAAACATTACAGCATGAGAACCCGGAAGCTGAGCCCTAAAACACAAACACACACAAGAAGTTGTCTGTCTTTCTGAACACAGGATCCATCGGATCCGAGCAAAGAGGTTTAGACTCGTTCTACTCTCATAAAAGCTTTATTAGCAGCACAGACAGTAAAGAGGAAGAGTGTAGCTAGCAGAAATACTGCCAAAGACATGCATGTTAATGTGCATGGTCTGTGTCAGTGAAGTGGAATTCAAACACAGGAGCTTCTCCAGAGTTGATTCACTGACTTCCATTAGACAGTGAGGTCTCAGAGCTTCACCACTGATGGGCGGTGTATGCCTACGGTTACAGATTCTCTACTGCATGTGGAAGAAACTGTGGGGAAATAAAAATCGAACAGTGTTGATCGAGCAAAAAAAAAAAAAAAAGAAAAAGAAAAAAAAAAAGTGTGGTTGAGTGAGACATGTTCAAAAGCACTGTCTAGTGGTAGTGCATGTGTGGATGTACGGGATGCTTGCTTGCGTGCTTTTAAACAAGGTTTGGATCGAAGCCCTCACTGTAGTGCATTTGGGACAGCTGGACTCCAGTGGAGAAGGCCTGTGATGGGAAAGTGTGTGTGGCCCTGATGTAGACAGAATCGTACCTATTTTCTAAATCATCATCCTCCACAGACAAAGACGGACCTGGCTGGATGTCCATCTCATCACCTAGAGACATGCAGAGAATGAATGATTAAAATCAAAAAACGTTTTGCTTCTGAAATAATAAAAAAAAAATTGAAGGGGCTGGGATGATACATCTGTGCATTGCAAGTCGTGAAATGATTCTGAGATTTTCATTTAAACTTATTTCTGAACAGCAAATGGCTTACAAAATGCTTACATACTTGAACCTAAAATAAACATTCATAAAATTTCCAAAGATTGAAGAGAATTACAAGTGTGTTCACGGTGGGCTGTGTTTACCCTAATCGTGCATTATAAAAGCATTCTAAAATTACATGACTAGTCAAACGTTTAAGTGCTCTTCTTCATGCACATCTGAGTGCGTGGATATAAACTAGATTAGAGCACCATCTGCTGTTAAACTCCAGGCTTAGAAACTATTTCAGAGGAATTGAAATGCATTCTGAAAATGTCAGAATTGATCCACAAAACTATTCTGTGTCGATATATCTATCGTCTTAGCCCTAACGATTATTGCACAATTTACATTGTAATGATATTTTACCGGTCTTACTGTATCAAGAGAATAATGGTTAGCATTGTCTTTTTGCACCAAACTCACCGGAAGACTGCTGGAAATTTCCAGAGCCCAGTAACGTGACGTCCTCTGTCAGCGGCTTGATCCTTTGATCATCAGAGTCGCTGCTCGGCTCACTCTCCAGCTCCTGTCCTCCCACTTCACTGGAGGAACTCCCGCTTTGTACCATCGTCCTTGCAACTTTGCGGGCCCTTCCCCTGGTCATTCTGACTGCTGAACCCTGGTCCTGGGAGCCCCTCCTTGAAGGTGTAGAGGATGACGATGAGGATGATGAGGATCTCTCTTTGAGATTCCGTTTACGAGAGCCTCTGTCCGGAGGTGTTGTTTTTACAAGTCCAAAGAGACGCTGCTTTCTGACTTGCTGGTTTACCTCGTCTCCATCCCCGTCCCAACTGCCACCTACCAGACCGTCTTCCTCGCTGTTTGCCATGGCAGCGGCAGTCTGAAGCAGCACTTCAGGCACCTCGTCAGAATCAGAGTCATCCTCAGCTGAACCAGCACGCTCTGCTGTGGCACTTGGGTTTGTCCGCCGCCGACGTGGTGTGGTTTTCACACGCGGAGAACGTTTATTCTCCTCTGATAAAGACACATTTTTGGCATCAGTTTGGTTCTCTTCCTCCTCCTCTTCTTCCTCCTCCTCCTCCTCTTCCTCGTCATTAACAACACAATAATTTTCCCCATCTTCTCCTCCCTCTGTCACTTCCACCATTTCCATCCCCTTCTCCATCTCCACCATCGTCTCTCTTTCTTCCAGTGCTCCATCTGTCACCTCAGTGTTTATCGTTTTTCTCTCAGGAGATGGATGAATGGAAAGACACGTTCTGCTAATGGGTTGTGGGCTGACTGGTACAGGAGTAAGTTTAACCACCAGCTTTTTAGTGAGTCCTGGGCTCTGTGATGACATTCCCTTTTTTTTTCTGGCCCTCGCTTTTGGTTTGTGTGTTTCACCACAACCACGTTTTGATCCAGTCAGTTCATGGTCCAAGGCTTCCTGCAATTACAAATTAGACATTCGTATGAATGAACCATAAGAAAAATATACTACAATTTCCACAACAATATTTAGCTATTCAACGATTTACAACTGCGACAAGGAGACAAAACGTTTTCCAAGCACCATGAGAGTATATTACAATTATTTCTGAAGGATTATGCGACACTGAAGACTGAAGTTATGACTGCTGATAATTTTTCTCTGTTTACATTCACCTACGCTTAGGTAATTTTTAAAGACTAATAATTCATTAGAATTTAATTACCACTTGTAAATGTAATCCGTAAATATTTAATTGAATCTGTCTATATATTATTAATATGACCAAATTTATTTTTACCTACATTTAAAATTATTCATTTTAGTTTTTGTGTTTTGTTTTTAACAATTTTTTGGTTAACAAACAAATACCAGCTTATTAGTGCATCCATAATTCAAATTTTATGCTTAGTTGTCATTCTTACAGCTTGGTATAAAAATACTAACTTAAGACTGGATTTACCTGTAATGCACTGTTGGCGGCTTGCAGATCATCTAGCACAGTGCGGAACATCCTTAGCTGCCCAATTCTCTCTATTTGGTTTCCTTCTTCCTCTTTTTCACTTTGAACAACAGCCTTGAAGGAATGGTTTAAAGATGTGGTAACATCTACAAACCGCTGCATTCGCTGGTAAAGGCCTGCAGAGGGCACCGGGCCACCTCCTGGCCCCATTAGATAGGCAACACTGCGACCTCCCTTATTAGCCCTGCCCCGAACGGAGTTTGGCTCAGTACGGGAAGCTCGCTTCTGAGCCTGCTCCAGGTTTTCTAGAACCGCATCACAGGACAAAACCAGCTCCACCAATGGTTCAGGACTGCACACATAACAGTACCACTTCCTCTCCTCCTCCAGGATGGTGGACAGCTCCTTCCTCCCCAGGTTACGCAAGACACATTTCTTACAGAAGGCATTACTGCAATAATCACAGCCAATCAGACTGCCTCCTTCTGCACACCACCTGAATGAACAGGGAATCATTAAAAGTTAACTTTTTAACATTTCATCTAACTGTCACATACACACACACACCAGTGTTTCCCATAGACTTGCACTTTATTTGTGGCAGCATGTATATGCAAATTCGTTACCTATCAGCAGAAGGCACTTAGAGATGGGAGAAATAATTTTCCCTGGTAATGGCTATACATAAAGCAGCACTCTGATCACAAACACTGCTTCATCACACATTATATGAAAGATAAAATGGAACTGACATCCAAAATTCAAAAAAATACAGTGCTCATGTTTGTTCAACAAAGTCAAAGTTTTTTGGAAAATCTATTTGTGGCTGTCATTTTTGATATTACGGCAGGCTGCCTCAAATAAATCAATGTATAGGAAACATCTCATATAATTACACAATCACACCATGTACCTGCATTGCTCATCCATCCCCTCTGCATCTTTGCTGATGTCATCACTCATATAATACTTAAAACAATTCTACGAGAAAAGCAAACAAATTCATATAAAACTCTTAAGCAGAAATATACCACTAAAACACACAACTACAAAATGCAGGGAATGGGAGGGAAAAAAACAAACAAAAAAACACTCTTCGGTTTACGTTTCTACTTTACACACAATCACAGTTAATGCCCAGACTTGAACATATATATATTTACCTTGCAGATTAGGACTTTGAGCATAGGGTGCCTGTAGACCGAGTCACGTTGGAAATGATTCACCTGTTGACCACACGCTGTGCAGTTCACCCTCTCCATCTCATATCCTCCTAACACACAAAACACAAATAAGTACCCTTATACTGTAGCAAAAAATGTCCTTTCACACAATTCAGCTGCAACATGAAGGTTACTTAGTGCTAATGGAGATCCACAGAGAACTTTCTCTTTCACAGAGAATTCTCTACTGTGAGAAAATATATTCTGCACAAGACTGCGTGACAAGTTTCAAGGTTAGCTGATAAGCCTTTTCCCAGACACAGCATACTTTGTTTCATTCGTGCTACAAACTGACTGGGTGCTTTGGAAACATCTTAGACAGGATTTGAGGTGGCCATCATTATTATTATTATTATGTCTGGCAACACTTATGATTAACAAAAGCATCACCGTCAGTTTGGAAATTCAGTTTAAATAAAAGGACACTTTAATCGAGGATAGGGGTCAGCGATTAACCCCAAAACAAAATACAAGTAGTCTTCACTTTATGAAATAAATTAAACATACACTGAACCTTATCAAAACTACTAAAGACTTAAGACACAACTAATTATGTTTATGTGAACTCTTGACAAGTCAGGAATTTAGATGCTATTCTGTGCGTATCTGACCACTACAATAAGCCGTAAATGAGAACTGAATTCTACCGTGTCAACTTTAAGCAGCCTTGCCTTTGAAATATTTACGTACCACAATATGACAAAATCGCTATCAATACACACTTTATATCTAATATCAATCAGTTCTAATGAAAGCTTATGCTCATCTTTATACTTTTCTTTTACCTCTGCGTCTGTCAACACCATCTCTGTGCTGCTTGTAAACACGTCTACTGCGGAATTCTGGGCCGCGAAAATCATCACGGGTTTCATTACCCACCGGCTCCGGCAGAACAAATACCGTTCCTGTGTCAGATAAAAATTGAGTTCAAAAACAATTTGCATTCCCTAAATGCATTCAATAACAGAAACCATATAAAACCTTTATGACATGGTCATAATCATCTGAATCAGAAGAATGAATGAGAGAATGGTAGTGGCACCTTTTGGCAAGACATTGGTGTCTGGGTCGCTGGAGTGCACAGACATTACATCTTCAGCACCACTCTCAGACGAAGCATCCGACTCGTTCATCCCGCTGTGTTTGGTGACAACAGCAGGTTTCCTGTAAAAGCAACAATTTACAAATGACTTAATTCTGTCAGACTCAAAAAAATTTCCAGATGCATCTCATCAATATTTGAGTCAAACCTTCTTGAACGAGATGACAGCATTCCCACGTCTGAGGGGCCACTGGACTAAAAAGGAAATACAAATTCTTGTAAACAAATAAGTCTTTAGAAATCTGAAAAAAATTTATTTCAGTCACATATAATGACAGTTACGTTGAAGTTAAAATCTATGAAACAAAGTGCCAGTTCTACAACACATTTTTTAAGTTCCAGTTCCATCGTCCTAAACTAAGTGGGGTTTTTTTTGGTAAATGTTTTTTTTGTAATGTAATGTAAATTATATTAATACAAATATAGACATTTAAATATATATATATAACTACTGAAATGGTGGTAACATTTAATTATTTTGTTTTTTGATAAATTTTTTTACTTCAGGCTTCTAAATTTATAAAGGTTGTGTTCATTTGTGAAGTTTATCTCGACAAGCAAAAGGTTTTGTTTGTCACAAATCTTATTTTCTGCAGTTATTCAGAACCCAGTGCAAACATCCTATTTGCTTTTGGTCAAAGGAGCAAAGGTGATGCTGACTTCTGGGTTGGACAATAAAAATTTCATTTCTACCACACTCTACCTGGTCGCGAGCTTGCTGCTCCAAGTATTCTTTGGCTGTGCTTCCTGTAAAAAAGAAATTACATAAATTTCACAATACCTGCTTTATTAATGGGCTTATTTTTGGTTCTCTTTCTTGCTGTACTCACCATTCCAGTGTCCGGGTAAAGTAGCTTCAGTCTTGTCTTCCGTGGCTGCCAAGTACTCATGGAGCTTTCCGATCAGTTCACCTAGCTTACTGCCTCCACCAGCCACCAGCCCAGGTCTGCAAAGACAAGACATCTGATCTCTATGGCAACTGCCTCCTGCTGTAATCTCTCATGATGCATTAAAAACACTGAAAATCCTTTATAACCCTGCAAAACCAAACTATATACAAACACAGATGGCTCCTTTAGCAAGAAGCACACTCAGGCTTCAGTCTGATAGAAAGGTGACGCTTATATTTATTATGAACTAAACAGGGTTCTTTTTTTTTTTACCTCAGTTAAACACCGACTCTTTGTTCGTCTTGTGCTGATAAAGTCATAAGCGGTTATGTTAAAACACAAATCATAACATTACTTTAGAAACGAATGACTAAGCATGTTTATAATTCAAACAGCGACTGGATTCAAAAGATTTATTGTCGAGAATTATTAACACACACCACCGCTTGTAAGTTAGCAACGTTAGTTGAAAAGAAAGAAAACAGGGCGCTTTACCTGAGCACTTCGGCAGACATCACCTCCTCGCCCGCCGCGCTTCAACACACCGCCAAGCTTTTAGCACAACCAACAGCAGTGACGGCTTTCGGATATGGCAATAAAACTCATAGCGTTATTTGGCAAACCGCAAAAATTCAACCACTTTCACCCGCCATCTTCCCAGTGGAACTTGCGCCAGTCAGCTTAAAATGGCGCACCGGAAACAGCGTCCTGTCAGTGACTGACGTAAAGTGATGGCGTCATTAATTCATCGGATTCCGTCATAACTGCAGAGACGACTGCTGCTGGGCAACATGTCACCTTTATTTGAGCAAGGAGATGCACATTCAGCAATTATAAACAATATACATTTTGTTATTTTCTGTAGCCTATATGTTATTGTGTACTTGCAAAAAGTGAATATTATTAACATGTAACAAGGACAGTTTATGAACACATATTTTGACTTGTCAACGGCATTTGTCTTGGGTAAGGATGCCATATTTAATTTTTCATAAAAGAAAACAGGGCTCTGGGGGTGGATATGCAATACAGTTTGTTATTAATAAAAAGAGTCCAAAAATAGGCTAACAAAAATGTTTTAACATTTCAAATAAAACATGCATCCAATTACAGTTAGAGCAATTAAGTTTTGCTCAGTGGGTCTTTGTCTAAAAATATAATGATGACATTTTAATTTAATAACTTATGGCCCCATTTCATAGACAGGTGACTGATGGATGAATTTGGATTTTATTTCAGCATCATTTCATTTAGTGAAAATAACAAATGTAACCGTTTTGGTTAACAATAACAACACTGATGGTGTATGTGTGTGTGTGTGTGTATATATATATATATATATATATATATATATATATATATATATATATATATATATATATATATATATATATATATATAAGGACTTCCCTCACAGCCTCATTTTCATTTAGGGAAAACTAAATATGGTGTCTTCCTTTAAAAACCCATTATAGGCCATACTTGGAAAAATCAAGTCTAAAAGCTGGAGGTTGTTGGAACGTGTTTGAAGAAGCAAATGTCTGTAAATTTGAATTTGTGTGCCGCTAGAAATTTGAACCAGTGACATAGATTCACACAACCTTCATGATGCAGATGAGCAGATCTAAGTAGTAGAGTTGGCTCGTGGAGTATTACCATTACTCTCAGAGTCCATATCTTGATCTGAAACAAGCCCAAGGCCCGTGTGACACAGCTGTCTCTCAAGCGCTGTGATTCTTTGCTTCAGTTTGCTTTGAGTGGCTGTGAACTCCCCGAGCAACCGCGCAAATCGTGCTTGCAGAACATCCAGTGAGCCCTCCAGACGTTCTACCTTCTCGTCAGTATCCATGACGAGCAACCCTCCCTGTGCGGTGCTTTCATCAAGAAGACCCTGCTTCCTCAGAATCTCCCTTCCACGCTCCTCCAGAACCTTCTGAGCATCTGGGTATTCGGTTACGGCCTCCATAAGGTCATCCTTTGAAAGGCAGAAGAGATCAGAGTAGCCGATGCTGCGAATGTTAGCCGTCCGGCGGTTTCCCATTTTACTGCCCTGAATGTTAAGAATGCTAATCTCGCCAAAGCAACCCCCAGCCGTTAGCAATGCAAACTGTGTCACTCCATCATCAGCAACAACTGCTAATTTTCCTTCTTTAATGATGTACATCTCTTTTCCAATGTCTCCTTTTCGGCAGATGTAGTCTCCAGGACTGTACACTTGCGGGCGCAGCTTTAAGACCAATTCTACTAGTAGCCCTGCCTCACAATCTTGAAATATGCGCACTTTCTTTAGAGTGGATAAATGAACATTGATAGCAATTTCTGCACGTAGCTTGTCGGGAAGATTCTTTAAGACTTCTTGTTCGTCCACTGCTTTCTGATTCGTCCACAGGTAGTCAAACCATTTGATGACACGTGTCTCAAGATGGCGACTGACTTTGCGGAAGTGCATGTAATGCTTAATAGCATCGATCCGTGCCTGGAACTCTGCCCGAGTGGCATTCATATTAGAAATCATGGAACCCACGTTACCTACAATGGTGGCAAAAATCAAGACTCCGATAAGATAATCGAACACCACAAACACATATTCCTCGTCCCGTACCGGTGGTGGCATCTCACCGATGGTGGTGAGAGTCAGCGTGGACCAGTAGAAGCAGTATATGTAGCTCTGCCTCAGAGCTCCTTCTTCTGTGGATGAGATGTTGGGATAAACCCACTCATCTGACCCAAAACCTAGAGACTTCGAGATGGCGTAGAAGATGCAGGCGTTCCAGTGGATGATAACCAGAATGTAGAGAACCAGGTTCCATATGCGGAAGATGTTTGGGTAGTTGGTTCTCGTCTCCGTCCGATTAAAGAACTCGAACATACGAGAGAAACGCAAGAGGCGATTGAAGCGTAGCTGTGGTGTATTGATGCCTAAGATGATGTACGCCAGGTCCGTGGGGAGAATGGAGATAATGTCCAGTTTGAACTGAAATGTGTGAATGTAGCTGTCTCTAAGTTTTGCCAAGTCCTTCACCAGAAGTCCTTGCTCCAGGTAACCTGGGAGGGCATACAATGCTTTATAAGAGGCAATTCTAGAATACAAAGAATATAAAAATCTGCAAGTTGTTTCCAAGATGTTGAAGGACCAAATGAAGGACCAAATGAAGGACCAAAAAAAATGCATGCTGGTTAGGTATGTTTCGAAGCATGGCTGCTGGTTTTTAGCTGGTCATGTGCCCGTCTTAAGCTTCTTAACAGAATTTCATTTGTGTTTCATGCATTTCTATAGCTCATACAATCGAGCATGGCACTAGCAGCACTAAGGTTATGTGTTCATTTCCCAGTGAATGCAAAACATTATCTGAAACCTGATTTCCTAAATAACGTTTCATTAGTGAAGGCACTAAATGAATCTAATCATTGGGATCATGTGTGGTTATATAAATCAGGAATTTTATGTGTGTGTATACCTGTCCTTAGCCGCATACATGAATCCAGTATATAGACAAAGTCACACAAATAGTCCAACACCAGCCAGACAACAGGATTCTCACTCTGCAGCTGATCAAAACATGCTCTGTACAGACAGAGGAAGAAGGAGAAAGAATGTGAGAATAATAACAACTAAGACAACCAGCACACACACTTCTGTACAGTTAGTCAAGCAGGGGTCTCGGAGGGCTGTTCTGTTTGTGTAAGACTGACAGGCGTAACGAAAGAGCCTTGCAACATTGTAGCAATTAGTTACGCCAAAAAAAACAAACATGCTAACACAGGGGACTGTGCTCTCCTTAAGGTTTATTAAGTGCACATTAACAAAGGGTAATGATGAATATGTAATGGAGAACGACTAGGTAAAAAAAGTCAAACCTTGCCACAAGCAGTACCCAGTTATAAAGAACAGCAGCTGCGATGAAGAACAGCCAGTAGTAGTAAATATCATCAGAGGGAGAAACTATAAATGTCTCCCATTGCTTCCTGTCAAACAACACAAATTTGTAAAAAAATTATCACATTTATTCCCACTGTATGCCAATTATTTGCTTTTAATTTCCATTTGTTATTGCATTGCAGGGTATCTGTGTCACAGCTGTAATATTACTTTGTGTTTCCTTTTGTGTTTCCATTGGCGTCTGGTGGGTTGTTGCTCCTTCGACTGGGTGGAGCTCGTACTTCAGGTCCCCGGAATCTCTCTAGGAAGGAATCGGGTCTTTCTTCCTCCTCTATCAGACTCCTGTGTGCCCAGTCTCTCAGAGTCACCACCAGACTAACCAACCTGGCAACACGAGTGAGAAAGCTGTTATTCAGATACACGTGAGAATGTGTATGTGCATGTTTGTATGGATGCTGAACCTGGACAGGGCCCCTCTTCCTCTGAAGGAGTTTCTGGACGGTGCATCCTGAGGCTCTAGGGCTGCTACTCGCTGCAGCTCAGATGAGGTGTCGTCACACGCAGACTGAGACCTGAGAGAATAGTGGGAAACAAACAGACAAATAATTAAACGTGTTTACAGTGGATTCACAATATATTAAGACAATGTCAAGTTATTGTCTCTTAAAAGAAAGAGCCGACTCTGGATCACTGAAACGATTCATTTTTTAAAATTGAATCCCAAGCTGTTTTATGTTGACGTCAAAGTAAAAAAACTGCATATTGCCTGCCCACTTGTCAGTCTTTTAAAAGCATGAGAAAATGAAAGTGTTTTTTTTTTACTTTGCATGCGTGCATTGTAAACCTGTTGTTTTGAACCCATAATTGCAGTACTTTAATATTATTCAAAGTCAGTAAAACAGAACAACAAGAAAAAAGCAATAGGTTTAACGTACAATAAAAATCAAATGTTTGGGGCAATGCTAAAATAAGTCTCTCAGTTTAGAAATACAGTAAAGTCAGTAATATTGTGAAATATTATTTAAAATTAAAATAACCACATTTAAAAAAAAATGCAACTGTTTGCCAGTAACTGTAGATTTATATTAATCAGATTTATTAGCAACAGTTTGTTCAAATATGAATGATCATTAAACATAAACAAGTTTTTATCTTTACAGAATACAACTATTAAAAATAGCCTTGTGCAAAGCATTCTGGAAACCATAAATCCTCATCAACCTTTTTCTGTTTTTTTTTTCTTTCTAATATTGGTACTCGGAAATGCTTTGCATGAGGCTGGTATTTTTTTTTCCTGTAAAGATAACAAAACTACAAGTAAATAACATGAATATAAATCTACAGTAAGTTAAAGGCAACCAACTTCTAGTAGTAGGTACTGTACTTTGTACAGAAATTTGTAACAGTGGTTTAAGATAATTTCATTAAATTTTTTTTTTGTTATTATCAAGGTATTATTATCAATAGTTCTGCTTAATATTTTTATGGAAACTGTTTTACCCTTTTTTCAAGATTCTTTAATAAATAGAACATTTAGAATAGCATTTATTTGTTAAAATTTAATTTGTATAAACTAAATTACTTTTGACCAATGTAATGCTGTCCATGCTAAATAAAACTACTTTTTTTTTTGCTGACGCCAAAATGGCAGTGCCTTGAATTATTCATGAATTAGTTAAATATTTATTTTTAGTTATGTAAATATTCAATATGCCTTTAAGTCCTATTCTTGTATAGATGGTAAAGTTAGCAGTTTAAAGTTTATGATACCAACAGCACAAACAGCTCAGTTTTGAGGTAAATGACATGCTGTTGATAGAGTATTGACATTATGACACTCGAGGACCACAGGCAAGGTCACGGCCAATGGCATTACATCATTACAGAGATGGGAAAACAAGTCTACACACAGACACACACAGTCACACACCTGCTAAACACACTCTCTGCTCGGTCCTGCTCATCCTCTTGAGTTTGCACAGAGAGTCGATGCGAGCAGGGAGATCCCTCAGCAGCTGACTGTCTTGTCATACTGTAGCCCTGAACACAATACACCGTACATTACTATAAGAAGAAAAAAAAAAAAAAAACACATATATATTTGTTGAAAACATTATAGTCTCCAAAGGGATATTTTGTTAGAGTTAGCTAACTTTTGTGGACATTTTATAAAATTTTCATCTCCAAAGGCAATCCCGTCACTGCATGTGGCATTACATTCCACTGATGCTCATTAGATTTCAGCAGAACATGGCCCTTCAGACTTCTCCGGAGTCAGTGGTGAAGTGCAGAGGGACAGCAGGTCAGGGGAGTTACCAGCAAACACTTCTCATCTGGGAATATGGTCACTATGACGATCACCTCATCTTACCGTATGATATAGACGGAACAGGGAGAGAGGAACATCCAGAGATTTAATAACTACCGCTTCAAAAGCAGACTGAGGTATAATCTCATGGTTAATGATGGAACAGCTTCAGGGACTGATAGATGGATGGCTTAATGGACGGATGGATGGTGCCATGTCTAGATGAATGTTAACAATGTTTTTGTTAATTGTCTCATCATTAGAGAAACACAGAACGCAGAGTGACACACAGATCTTCCCAGAGGACAAAAACACACAGTCTCATGAGAAATCATGGTTGCTAATACAAGTTCTTAGGACACACACACACACACACACAGCTACTGATAGAGTTTTAGTTTTATCTTAAGTACAATTCATTGTCTTTAAACTAAAACACTTTTAGTTTAGTATTTTTGGAATGTATAATTGTAAAGTTAAAAAAGTAATAATGTAAGAGCTGTAAATGTGTTCTCAGAGACACTAAATCAATTAAATATACAAGTAAAAAAAAGATTTGTCATATACATTAATGAATAGTGTAAGAAAACATATAAACATTATTTTAATCTAAAATATCACAAATACAAAAAGAATACATACATTTCATAACGTTATACATTTTTTTGAAATGTATCTCATGGTCAATAAAAATAATCTGTTTATGATAAATTATGTATATATAAACTAACGTATGAGAAGTGATAGATGAATGTGAATGTTTTTTGCATGCATAAGACAAATTCCCTGACTCACCTTCAGCGGCTCCTCTTCTTCAGGATCCCCAAAAACTCTGGAATGATGGTCCATATTACATTCTTATGCTCAACATGAAACACACAAAGTGTGTTTCTGATCTTCATACTAGGAATATACAGTTCTCTATTTATGTACTTTGTGTTTAAATAGAATAATATTTCGATCGATCAAATCATCTCACTTTCTTTTCTCTAACATGGAAGTCACTCCAGCAAAAGAGGTAGAGAGCGGTTGAGATAGAAAGGCTGGGTATGCAGGGGCAGGGCAAAAGAATGGGAGGAGAAATAATTCACGATGGTCACATAAATTAGTGCTATTTTCATGAACACAGAACCGTTGCAAAATAGCACAGACAAGAGCTGTTTTTATTACTTTAAATTGATCTTGGAATTCCACAAATTAATACAAATATTTTATTATATGTGACCCTGGATCAAAAAAACAGTCATAAAATCTGAAATCTAAGGGTGCAAAAAAATAAAAAATTTGAAAAACTTTACAGATGTCCAAATGAAACCCTTAGCACTGCATATTACTAATAATAAATTAAGTTTTGATATATTTACGGTAGGAAATTACTAAATATCTTCATGGAACATGATGGACCTATGGACCCATACAATGTATCTGGCCATTGCTACAAATATAATTAGTATGTATATATATGTACGATAAAACAAGATTATAAACACAACACTTTTGTCAAACATCTTAGACTTTGTACACAAAAGGCCTATTTCTCTCAAATACTGTTCAAAAATCTGTCCACATTTGTGTTAGCTAGCACTTCTCCTTTGCAGAGATCCATCCATCAACACCACTCTGGGAGAGGTGTTCTCTTCACGGATGAATCCTGGTTTTCACTGAACAGGGCAAATGGCAGACAGTGTGTGTGGCGTCGTGTGGGTGAGCGATTTGTTGATCGAGTGGCCCATGGTTGGGGTGGGGTTATGTATAGGCAATCATACGTTATGGACAACAAACATTTATTGGTGGAATTTTTAATGCACAGATACCGTGACAAGATCCTGATTGGCCCATTGTTGACCCACTCATTCACGACCATCATGTATTATTATGCTGCACGTTGCAAGGAACTGTACACAAATCCTGGAAGCTGAAAACATCCCAGTTCTTGCATGTCCAGCACACTCACCAGACATGTCACCCACTGAGCATGTTTAGGACGCTCTTGATCAGCGTATATGACAGTGTGTTCAAGTTCCTGCCAATATCCATCAACTTCGCAGAGCCATTAAAGAGGATTGGGCCAACATTCCACAATCAACAATCTGATCAACAACCCAGCAAAGCTGTTGCATTTATAAATTTGGTAAGTGTACAGACTACTCAAAATTGCAAATACAAAAAACATTTTTACAAAACAAGGACTATTATCTTCCACAATAAATGTGTGCATATTTTACAGGTGTCCACACGAAATCAGGTAAGATTCCAATGGGAAATAATATGAATATGCTCGGTTTTGGTTTCTGAGCAGCTCTTTTCTCCTTGGACTCCAGATCCAGTGTACCAGAAACAGCTGCTCAGCCCTGCTAACTATGAACCCAACGGACCAATCAAAACATCAAAACCTATCACTGTTCTAACTCTTGGGTCCAAACAAATCCCTACTCTGTTGTGACTCAAGGCACAACAGGCCAATCACACAGTCATTGTACCGAGTCTGAAAACCAGTACCATCATAACATCTCTGTAGAAAAAAACTGATTTCCCTAATAAATAGCTTACAGTCATAAACAGAATTTGCAAAATGTTTATTTATATACACACAAACATATATATGTTGCCAGCTGATCATTTGACAAGCATTTTTTTTTACATTTTGGATGAACCAAAATAAATTAAATGAACATAAAGATCAGTATTTCTCTAAAGACATAAGACATAAATAATCTGATAAACTGGGGATTTTACTGCTTTGGACAAAATGATGAGACTTTATTCAAATCATCACCTTGATCACATGCATTTAAAGTTAGATATTCCCACAATCCATCGAAGCAGAGGCAAACCATGTGTGCAGCAGGAAGAAACAGAAGTCACAATTTCACTCAACCTTTGTCTGATATCAACGCTGGTGTAGGTTAATATAGCTACACTGGCATAAAAGCTATACGAAAGACAAGCTGGTAATAAAACATGAATGCACTCTTACAAAGAAATGTCTAATAAATCTTTAATTCAGTTATTACTGAGCAGGGCCACAAAATTACGTCAGCAGTGTTCCCATGTAATATTTGCCTTTACATTTTGACTAATTGTGTTTCCTGCGTGTTAATGTGGATAATGAAAGCTGCACACCCATCCTCAACAGCATAAAAAGAAAACTAAACTAAACAAATAAACAATGAGGCCAATATTTCCAGGGGTCAGTAAACGGGGGATATGTTTCTTACAAACTTGCATATACACAATCTCTCTCTTTCACACACATACGCACACACCCAGTTCTCCTTAAACCTGGTCTCTGAGTTTGGCCAGTCTCTGAGAGAGCTCATCCTACAGTGACGAGACAAATGTAAAAGCCATTAGATTACATATCTGGCACAAGTTTGAAGTTCGAAAGTTTGAAGTTCTACATTCAAGCATGTGTGTGTAATACCTGTTCTGCAGATGCTACACTGGTTCCCACTGATCCTGTCTGACCTTGAGGAAGCTCCATGTTGAGGTCCAGCCTAAACACACAAATACAGACATTGGTTGTTACCTTATATATTTGTACTAAATTGGGTTGAGTTCATTAACCGAATATTGGTAGCTATTGTCTGATAAAAATCAATAATTTAAGTCATAGTTTAAAATATGATTTAGTAGTAGTAATAATTAATAGTACGCTATTGCCACAGAAAAGTCTGATATCCTTTTTATTCATTCATATATAAATAAAAGTTACTTGAATACCAGATCAGCTGATATTAGAATGATTTCTGAAAGATAATGCAACAATAAAGACTGTAATAAAGCGTGCCATCACAGGAATAAATGTGACCTTGGATCACAAAATCATTGATAAGTAGCACAGGTATATTTGTAGCAAAATCCAAAAATACATTGTATGGGTCAAAAATCATTAGGGCATTAAGTTAAGATCCTGTTCCTGTGGATTGTTGATCCTGTAAATGTCCTACCATACATGTATCAAAACCAGATTCCAGATTTTCAAATAGTTGTAACTTATTTATTTAATTGTATAAACATTTCATAAAAATGACCCTTATGGTTCTGTGGCACAGGGTCACAAATTACATTTAAAAATACATACAAATAGAAAACAATTATTCTATATTTTAATAATGTTTCACAATATTACTCTTTTTACAGTATTCCTGATCAAATGAATACAGCCTTGGTGAGCATAAGAGACTTCAAAAACATCAATAAAAACTGACTCTTACTTTTGAATGGCACTTTTGAATGGTAGTGTGTGCAAAAACCAAAAAGAATCTCAGCATTTTAAATGTTCTTACCCGGCCTCATCCGCCATTTCCATCATCAGAGAATCAACTTGACCCTGTGGTGTAGTGAGTGTTGTGGTGCTGCTCATTGTGTCTTCCATCTGAGCCGTCTGTACGTCCAGAGTTTCAAATTGACGCTCAAATTTATCCATTAGAGCGGAAATCTGACCAATCAGAACACAGGGAATTAATACTGCCAGTCAAATCAGATTACTGAAATAGTTTTTATGAGCTGCTCAATGAGGATACGCCATCCTCTCACCTTCTCAAGGTTCATGCTCTTCAGAGTTGCATCCATTCCCTTCACCACCCCAGCCATAGATTTGGTGACCTGGAAAATAAAAAGAAACGGTTAACTGTTAAATCTAGTGGATAATTTCTTTGGGTATTTCTAGTTTAAAAGGAAAAAGCTGTCTGCGTACCTGGTTCATGGTGACTGCTGTCTGTACTCGTGCGGCAACCGCATCCACTCTTGCGCTCATTCTGAGGAAGTTCACTGATTGGTTCTTCTGGCGAATGGCATTTTCAGCATGTATCCGGGCAACCTCCATATTGCCCTTCTGGATTGCCTAAGTTAAACAGACATAAGCAGCAGTTCCTCAGCATTCATGTAAATATGTTGGGTGATGATGCTACAGCCAAAAGGTACTTTCTCTGGACAGACGTACTGTTTAAATGCCGTTTAATGTGTTCATGTTGTTTGTATGTTTACCTTCTTGACCTTGGCCTTCTCTGCTTTCTCTTCTTTGTCGCATTTCTTGGAGCTACGCTGAAGTTCTTTGGCTGCAAACTTGAGGTTAAACAAATTCTCTGAAGTCAAAAGTCAAGGAAGGACTTAAATAAAAAGAACCGCAGTGTTTGTGTTATTATCTGATACCTTCAACAGATTTTAAAGAGTGCAGGCACTTCAACACTGCAACAATGACATTATAAAAAAACACACCGTCTCGAAACTGAACAAACTAGTCTGACAGGCTGGGCTGAGAGTTCATCTCAACAACACATAGGCGGCGACATCACGTAATTGTATGTCACACTTTTACCTGGCGGAATTTGACGATATTTTTGATATTTGCAACTACCAAAATAATCACTTGAAACTATACAGACTGGGGAAAAAAATAGTAGGGGGGTGAGCTCACACCCTTGTTTAACTTTCAGACTTGTATCGTTTTACATCGCTTACGTTTACATACTAAAATCCATTCTTTAAATCAATCTCTACCTCCACTGAGCACAAAAGAAATCCCGTTTGATAATAACGGCTATATAATACGACCCAACCTATTAGTATATACTAAAATGTTGCCAACACAGAGTTAAACCCATTAATAACTCTCAACAAAAGTGATTATGGTCCCATCGACAAAGTGAATCTCGGGCCCGACCCCTTCAGTCCGACAGGATACTTTCCATGTTAGGCATAACAAACCGGTTCGGCTGCTGGCTGCTGCTTCTTGAAGAAATGTAACGATTAGACGGCAGTAGTTTTCAGTCAAGTCTTCGCCAAGCTCTTCGCGTAGATCACTAACTGCTCCCCGCTCTGTTTGTTGCAATTTTCCTGTATTCACTTCCGGCTTCTCCAAACAACTGGAGTGATGTCACAGTCATGCGCTCAGGTCAGCGATCGCGGTGATGTCACGACAAACAGCGAAGAGAGGAAAAATAACGCGCTGAGCGAAATTCGATCCACTTCTTAAATAGAAATATTTCTAACACAAATAGTACGTATAATACATCTGAGTTGTATCTACATTCGTGTCCTTTTGACTGGTAGAGATCAGACAGAGACTAATCACAGTTTTACACCTTTATTATAAAAACAATCCAAAATGTGTAGAAAAAAAGGACATGTACGTTAATGACATCTAACATCAAGACCATCTTCAATCTGAACAGATCGAGGCTTTGTCAAAACATGACAACGGATCCCTGATACAAAAATAAAATAAAATATTATTATTATTATAATAAAAATAAAAAAGCCATGAGGAAATTAATAGACAAAATGAATTCTAGTCAACTCCTCTAAACAAACAGAACCTGAGGAGGTTAATGCTGAATCTTGATTGGCTGGGAAACAACCTTAAACAGGTGAGGACAAGCAGTTCAGGGCTTGAATGGTGAGGGAGCTTTCCAACTTTCCAAAAATAGTGCAAAAGATGAAGGACCAGAGAGAGAGAGAGAGCGAGCGAGAGAGAGCAAGCCAAACTAAGATTCAACTTATGATCTCTTCAGTTTCTAATGCTTTTTCTTCTTTGTGAAAAAAACAACGGTGAAACATTACCATTGATTACATGATCACATGAGAGGTTTTCAAAGAGGGTTCCTTGTTTAAAACATAACAGCCTTTTCAGTCTTTCATGATATTGGCGTAGAGAGAGAGAGAAAAAAAAAAAGCAAAACAATAAAATAAAAGGTGAGAAAATAAACAGTCTGTTGCTCTTCAGATAGCTTCAATTTACATCACATCTGAACCAGTCAGAGTCCAGGATTCAGACAACACCTCACATCCACCAATCAGCTGCCACATATACTTGACATAAAATGTGCAAACATTATCAATACTAATGTTCTCCTTACTGCAAGATAAGAATGAATCAAAGTGTATCATACAAGAGTGGAAAAATATAAATATATTCTGTAAAAACAGTCTGAAGTGTTTTTGTGTATTTGAACAAGAGAAGGGAGAAGTGCATTTTCTCCTACATTTCCCATAATCCTCCTCGTGCCTGTGCTCAAATGGATGAGGATTACCATGAGTGATCTGGAAGTAGTTAATGCATTTCAGAGGTTGCACCTGCACCAAAATTTAATATATTATTGAACAGAGGTAAATGCATAACCTGATTGAATAGTAAAGTCAAGTCAGTTGAACTACATGGTTAAGTAAGTGTTCTCAATGACCCCCTAGTGTTAAAAAAAAAAAAAAAAAACAATAAAGGGGGGGGGGGTAGGGGAAGCAAGATGGAGAACATGAGGAGAGCAGCACCATCTTTCTGACAGAATAGATTCCTCAGAGTGAAAGAAGCCAGAAACCAAAAGAAAACAGGAGGAGGAGGAGGAAGAAGAAGGATGAACATAGAAAAAGGGGAGAAAATGTGACTCTTTACCGCTCTGGACCAGAATAAGGCAGAGGTGGCTGATTAGTTGATGGCCTGGTAATTTCGGTGGAAGCCACAGAGAAGAGAGAGCACCACAGTCCAGGAAGAGTCATGAACATCAAGTTTCAGAGACGACAACAACAGTAAAAAAAAAAAAAAAAAACAAGTCACAAAAAGACAGTACTAAAAACAAAATCCCTGCAGTATCGATGTAGTGAGTCTGTGTAAAGATCATAAAATGTCAATGTGTCCAGCCCATGAGATGGCTGACCCTTGCACGTTCAGTCATGCGGCGGACTCTTCCAGAACGCGACATTCCTAGATTCAGCGGGTCTGTCGTCGGCCCCTCGTCCTCAGAGTCATCATTATACAGAACTGTCCTTCGACCCTGGTTACGAGTGTTAACCCGCCCTGACTTCGGAGTCCTTTGATTTGACCTCTGACTTACAGTTTTTGTTGAGGAGGAGATGACATCATCGTCTTCCTCCTCCTCCTCTTCCTCCTCTTCCTCATCAAGCTCTTCCTCTTCCTCCTCTGGTTCCTCCTCTTCCGGTTCCTCTTCTTCCTCAGGGTCCTCCTCCTCTTCTTCTTCTCTTTCATTTGCTCGCCGTGCTCGTTTCACAGGAGTTGTTTCCGCATCCCCTTTGCGCTTTCGCTTTGTGTTTTCGACGGAGTCTACTGCCGCTTTGCCTTTCTCTTTGTGTTGTGGGGCTTTGCTGTAGTCGTGATCTCCGCCGTCAGCAAAGCCGCCTGCCTCAGCCCCGCTGTCGTCACTCTCGGATGAAGACGATGAGGTTCCAGAAGAGGACGACGATGCGGATGTCGAGGATGATGATGAGCTGGTGCTCTCGCATTCAGAGACCTCTCCCTCTTCAGTCAACACAGCCCCTCTCCGACGTGAACTTCGACCTCCATTTGGCAGTAAGCCATGGCCACCTGTATATTGAAGCACAGAGAACTAAATTTTTGAGTCGAATTGGAGGTAAAAGTTAATTATTTGCAATATACATTCCAAATTCAAAAGCTTGTTGTTGGTAAGTTTTGTGCTTTTAAATTAAGTCTTACCAAGGCTAAATTTATTTGATCAAAAATAAAAACAAAACAGTAATATTGTAAAACGTTATTTTATTATTTATTATTCTTTATTATTTATGGAAAAGCTTAATTTTCACCATCATTACTGCATCAACTGATCCTTACATAAATCATTCTAATATGCTGAAACATTTATTATCAGTTTGTTTTGTGTAAAAGATACTTTTTTTTTTTTAAGAAGATTCAAAGGAAAAATTTTAAAACAGAAATCCACGAAAAAGTCCTTGCTGAATAAAAGAATGCATTTCTTAAAAATCTCTTAACCCATGCATTTGAAAGGTAGCATATGTTTCTTTGTACACGAGTATGCACCTGAGGATTTGTTTGGTGCAACACGGCTCCGTGTAACTCTGTTGGCTCCTGCCTGCTCTGATGAAGAGGACAAAGAAGATGAGGAGGAAGAGGATGAGGATGAAGAGGATGGCTGACTGTCTTCATCGACTTGTGCAATATTCAAATCTGATGAAAGAAATGAACACTATTTAGAATGCATTTAAACTAAATTGACCATTATTATGATCATTTAAAATTCCATTCCAGTGGTTTATTTTAGACAACCCCAATTTAAGAAAAGAAAATCCATGTCAAACTCCGTTACCTTGAGAAGATTTCCGCAAACGGCCTTTGGGAACCAGGGGTGTTTTCTTTCCTGATTTCTGTTTCCCTTTGGGACTGCAGAAACACAGGTTTAAAATAAATAAATTAATAATAATAAATACAAAAATTCCATGTTCTATGGATTGGACAGTGGGTGTCCATGTTTTACCTGTTGGGATAGGAGCTCTGTAATCTCTTGCTGCAACTGAGTCTCTGTTGACTCCTACGTTGATTCTGAACTGCAGATTTATAGTCTGAGATTATAGGAATGATCTGATTCTCGAAGAACGCTGAGAGACTCAGAGTCATACTGTAGATCTAAACAACAAACAATATCAGAGTCATACTGTGGATCAACTGTAAGGCCTAAAGCCACTCTAATTAATCTAAAATATAATTTGTTCATGTTAATTTTCAGCATCATTACTCAAGTCAGTGTCACATGACCCTTCAGAAATCATTCTAATATACTGATTAGGTGCTCTAGAAATATTTTTTATTATCATTACTGAAAAGAGCTGCGATGCGTAATGTTTTTGTGGAAATGGTGATATATTTAAAAAAAAAAAAAGTAAAAAAAAGTCTCTTTCGATCAATTTAATGGGTCTTTTCTAGATAAAAGTATTTGTCTTTCAAAAAGCCTGAAAATGAATACACCTTAGTAATTAATTAATTGTAATGTCTGTGTGTGCTCATTTAAAGCAAGTGTGTACATTTAAAAGTGAGTTCTGATCTTACTCGAGACTTCTTGTTGGGTGTGTAAGCCTTTGAATTACTGAAGATAAGCCGCACGTCTTTGGCAAACTCCATGGGATTCTCGTAGTTCCCACCCGTCAGGGTCTCAGAGACCGTGCCTAAATCCATAGGAGTGTCTATAATATCCCGATAATCCTGATACACACACAGAAAGAGCAATGAGGTCGGAATAATTTCCAACATAGAAAATAGGAAGTGAGAGGCATAAGGGAGTGAACAGAAAATTATGGCAACTGTGAAAAAAAGAAAAAGAGCTAAAGTACTGGTCTCAAATTCAATTCCTGGAGGACAGCTCCAACCCTAAATCAAAAACACCTGATACAGCTAATCAAGGTCTTCAGGATTACGATTACTAATTGGAGCTAAACTCTGCAGAGCTCTGGCCCTCCAGGAATTGAGTTTGAGACCACTGGTGTAGAGGGAAGAATGAGCTACCGGGTAGGTGAAGAGGTCGACAGGCTGGCGAAAAGGCTCTGAATCAGAGCTCGCTATCATTCTCCTCAGAAGGTCTTTGCACTGTCCGTGCCATGCGTTGATATCCAGGACCACTCCACGCTTCTGAGGCACGTTATTGGACCTCTGAAATTGTGGAAGAGATTAGAGAAAGCATACCTGGTACCATGAACACTTCATGGTAAAATAATTGAAAGCTGAACTATCTCACCCTCTGACCAGTGGAAGTGCCAGGAGTGTCCGAGTCCACTTCCACAGTCTCCTACAGAGAAAACAATGAAGAGATGTTTAATATAGGGGTCTCTAATCGTGGAGGGCCAATGTCCTGCAGAGTTTTGCTCCAACACAGTTGCCTGGAAGTTTCTAGTGAATTCTGAATACCTTGATTAATAAGGGTTGAAGCTGAAGTCTGCAGAAAAGTGGCCCTCCAGGGACCAGCTTAGACACACCTGACTTAAGGCTAAAATATATAAAGCAGGCCTAAAAGTTTTGTTACTGTGGTTCTGGGTCAGCAGACCATACTTGCTCAACACACACACACTTACCTCTTCCTCTTCCTCGCTACTGTTTTCACTCTTCATCTTATTGTAGAGATCCAAGATATCAGTACAAGTCTGATCCCTGCAGACACACATGTACATTAACAGTGAAAATGATAACTGAGCTCAGCTGGAGAACCAGAGGGATAGTAGCGAATATGAATGTTTAAATGACTTCATTTTCTCTGACCTGATGAAACGCAGCAAGACACTGCTGACCGTTTTGGCTGCTTTGACGATAGGGCTCTGTGGTTCGTTAAATGTTCGAGCGTTGTGTTCAATGTAACGCACCTCCCACATTAGCGCCGATATCCGCCTACACATAAAGAGACATGTGAGAGACTCCAACATTTGTATTTGTGAAGATCTAGAGGACACTCACTTTGATAATGTTTGATGCTGTGGTCAGTAAGCTAAAGGATAGTGCGTACCTGTAGAAACGGTGCACTAATCTTGTTCTGATGGCACTGAGGTCAGTAAGATAGGCCACAACAGTGCAGTACAGTGGATATTCCCTCAAATCTACAGCGCAGGAGAATGCCTTTGCCACATCTGTAAAACACACAAGAATAAAATTTAATTCAATCAAAACGATATTAATTTAAACCTTTCCACGTGAAATTTCTAGTGTCTAACGCACATTAAAGGTCCACTTAAGTGCCTTAAAAATGTACATCATTATGTGGTGTGTTAGCCTATTGTCTGATCATTTTCATAAATATACACCATAAAAATATATATATATAAAAAAAAAGAAAAATTAACCATGATTATACAAAATCATATTGGTAAGCCATGGTAAAAACAAATTAAAGGTATTGTGTATAATAATACGAAATAAATGTTTTAATACATGACATTTACATCACAAAAATATCAGGGCAGTGACATTTATTTGATACGAGGTAGTTAAGCCCCATCATAACTGGGTTGTGGTGCAGGCAGGACAGGACTAATGACAGCTCACTAAAGTGTATGGACTGAATATATATATATTAAGCTTGATATGTTTCACAAGTTGTATATCCATAACTGCTGTTAAAGTTCTGATGTTGTGTGCTACCTCTGTGTTTATTTAGCAGCATTTACATTTTAAAATTGTCTTTTTTTGCGCTTCCTTCTCACTGTTTTTGCACCAGTGTGCCCATTTTTTTTTCTCGTCTAGGGCCCAACAACCCTTTGGGCTGACACTGGATTGATTTTTAATGAAAAAGTTAATTTCTGACACTAATTCACTACCCTTCAAAGTTTAGGGTCAGTTTTTTTTATTAAGCAAGGATGCATTTGACTGCTCAAAAATAAAAAGCAAAATCATTAAAAACTCTCTACTTAAAATAACTGCTGTTCTTTTGAACTTTCTGTTCAAAGAATCCTAATGTATTAGAGTTTCCAAAAAACTGTGTTTTTTAACATTAAGAATTGTTCTTGACAACAAAATCACTACCTAATTTCTGAAGAACCATGTTACAATTTTTTTTTCTCCCCTGGTCAAAAACGTTATTTTAAATTGTAATGTTTCACAATACAGGTCTGACTATTTTTATTTTTTTTTAATGAATGCAAAAACCTTATTTCATACTTTTGTTTTTAATTTTCTAAATAGTATGCAATTACAAACCTGAAGCACAATCTCCTAATTTGCATGTTCGTAGGTAAATAATTGCCTTAAAAGGTCTTTTCTCAACTAAAAAACTATTATTTTCCTTGTATGCATTAAAAGGTATTAATAATTATGGCTTTCAGCGGTGATCCTAGTTTTACTTTGGTAGTAAAATGGACTTGAGTCATAAAATTTAATTTGTATTGGTATTCTGACAATGCTGGTCAGCAACAAGACATGTAAGAAGACCAATAAAATTTTTCAATAAATCCTGCAGGTAGTTTTAGGTGGTTTGTGTGCATTTGCCATACCGAGTGTTAGCAGCTGATCTATGGCTGTGATGACTCTCTCGCACTCGTCATCTCGTGTGTGCAGCCCCCACTCTCCTTCCTGAGGGGTGTACAGCAGGGCCTGAAGCTCGTCCTCTGTGACTGGGACGCTGCCCCCGTGCTCCTCTGGAAGTGGAGCTGTAGACGGTCAATCACACAATTAGACATGCCAGAATGTGACTGGCAGATTTAGTGTCAGATTTTAAACGCGTCAATACCTTCTTCATGAATGGGCTCTATATCCCACGGACTCATTTTCTCCCTCTCTCCATTATCCCACCTGCAAAACATACACCAATTATACATATTTACGGAAATAATAAGCCAGTGGTTTAACTTTGTACTTTGGTAGAGATCAAATTTAAGTACCTGACAATGTAGCACTGAAAGAGGCTGTCTGGATAGTCTGATTGAAACGGCTCCTGACACTCCACCGAACCAAACCACCAAGCATCATCAATGATGCTCCTAAAATGCTGACCTAAATACAGATATTCTCAGCTGTTATTCAGTACTCATGCTATTTTACGAACATAATAAATATATTTGTCTTTACCATGGCAACAATCTAAAAATCAACAATCTATGAGGCCAATAACCCTAAAGCAAGCTTTATAGCACTTTCTCTGCAGTAAATAATGTGTTCATCGATGGTTGCTTACTGGCCCAAATCAAAAGAACTTAATCAACCCACCTACGAGTCTCTTTTTTTGCCCTTCTTTCAACATAAATCTATGGATTTTTTTCTCTCTCACTATCTGATCCACCAAGTAATGATGCTCAATCACTTAAAGTGAAAACCCTCCTTTTCTCAACAAGTCACTTTCATTTACAGCAAACAAACTTGGGTAGAGGGTTGAATAAAGATATCAGGGACTCTTGCAAATACCACAGAAAAGCACAAACCAGGCTGCCAGTTGCGTTCTTTGGCCTCATTATAAAACTGTTGTAGCACCAGAAAGTCAATGACATCGGGCATATCATGATACCTAAAAGAGAGACATAGCCATCAACTCATATTCATGATCAAAAACTATCCTAATATTTCTTTTAAATGTATTTATCACAATTTAGTATTCATAGTACTGTGTTATACTGTTCCAACACCAACAGTAAATAAATAAATAAAAATATAAGACCATGTGCTTGTGTGATTGTGAGAGTATAAGTTTACATACTTCAAGCTGAAGGATTCGTTGGTCATTTTCCCTGAGGTGGGGTCCAGGAGAGCCAGTTTGAGGCAGCACAGAGTGGGCGGCCCGACTTCATATTTAATACCCACTACCTTTACAGACTCCTGATCCTAAGAGAACACACAGATAACATACTTTTATGTTCCTGTTGGTCTGGATGCAGAAGGAGCCAACCACTGTAATGCAAACTAAATTAGATCTAATAACAAGCAGGAATGGTGATGAAAGAGAAAAATAGCCCTTTACCCTGAGGTTCAGGCGGTTCCAGGGCTGTTTTTGAGGGTTGATGCTGTAAGCTTTGGCACGACATACGGCTCGGACATATGCTTGATGACCCTGACGGAAATATATCAGCTACAGAAGAACAAAGAAAGAGCAATTGCATAAAGATGTGCATGTATGATGAAAACGTTTGTACTTACTTTTGGTTATGTGCCTACATTTACTGCAGGTACTCACCTCATCTCCCATTTGAGGTACAAAGGGTGATCGTCTTGGAATGGTCTCCATGATCCAAGATGGGGGCAACCATTCCTCCAGATCACCAGCAGGCACAGACTAAATACAAACACACACATACACATTAACACAGTAGAAAAAAACATGAATCTACAGATGAATGATAGATGTTTGCTCACCCTCTGTTTAGTCTGTTTAGGTTTCTTTTTCTTTTCAGTGCGTTTGCTTGATCTCTCAGCTTCTTCTCCCTGCCCCGTCCCCTCCTCGTCCTCAGAGCTACTGCTCCCAGCAACACGAGCCGGCAGCCTTCTAGTTGTTCGCTTTGGAGGCTGAAGGTTGATTCCTGCATCCGCCGTCCAATCAGAATATTCACTAGAAGAGTCACTATAAACAGAAAAAAAAAAAATTCTTAAAACGTCACTCACCACTCTGAAAGACTACTAAAAATTTACATTTAAAATTAAAGATTAAATTTAGAAATAGATTAATTTTTTTTTTTTTTAACAATGGTACCATCTACAAATTGAACTTTACAAAGAGGTGTCATTTGTTAACATTAATATAACGGACATGAACAAACAATGAACAATACATTTATTACAGTATTATTCATCTTTGTTAACATTATCTAATAAAAAAAACACACTCATTGTTACTTCATGTTAGCTCAACGTGCATTAGCTAAATGTTAACAACTTATGATATTAATGAATAAGTGAATGCTGAAATTAGCATTAAGATTAATAAATGCTGTAGAAGTATTGTTCATTCTGTCTCACGTTAACTGATGTTAACTAATGAACATTATTGTAAAGCTTTTCCATTTAATATTTAATATTGATCTAAATATATTTTTGCTGTTACAGCTGTCTAATTCTGTACAGAGTCAAAATCACAAAAAAATTAAAGCTTCATTTAAACAACTTTAAGCCAGTTCTAGACCAAAATGAAATGTTAAATAATGTGATTGGGTTTAAACCTGGAGCTACTGTCATTTTCCCACTGAGCTTCACCATCAGAGGACACGTCACTGTTTTCATTCTGCTCCTCCTCCTGCTGGGTGCACAAATTCAGAAACATTATTTAATATTTAATTAGGCATTTTAAAATATATAGCAAATTATATATATATATATATATATATATATATATATATATATATATATATATATATATATATATATATATATAAAAAAAACAGTTCATCAACACTGTCTTACCTCCACTTCACTGTCGGACTCTGCCGCACTTTCCTCGTTATGCGTGTACGAGAGCACACTTGTGCTGCGTCTCCTTTCTCGAGTCGAGCGGGTCTGATACGTGTGCCTCCTCTGCTGAGGTCTGCGCTGAGGCCTCCGTAACATGCGACCACTTTCTCCCACCGGCTCACTCTACAGACAAAGAGGGAGAAAAATTTGGTTTAGGTTTGTACTGTGTACTTGTGTATGTTATGTGTCTTCATGTGTATAAAACTCACTACTGTTGTGGGTGCAGATTTCTTCTTCTTGTCAATGTTGTAGAAAGACCTTTCTACCTCCCCTTTAGCACGCCTACTGTCTTCCATCACTCTAAATGTACACAAATACATCACATCAGTCAGATGTGTTGAGTGTTAAAGCTCTCAAATCTCCTCAAAGTAGTACAAGGCCAGTTTAATGCAGAAAATCATGTCAATTTAAAAAGGGATGTCTAGCGAATTATTTTAATACAAGCCTTAAACAACTACTGCACAACCGATCACACTGGAATAAGATTTGAGATTTATTTTAGCCATGATTTAGCCATGTTAATAATAATAAAAAAAAGTAAATAAAAAAACTGGTTTATTTAAAAATACACTGTGTTTTTTATTATTTTTAATTTTTTAAAATAGATTTTAGGTTTACATTAGCTCTACATAATATATAGGATAGTATTAGTGTTTCCCAACAAAGGACCAGATAAATAATTAATATATATTTCTAGATTAAAAAAGGGAAAAATAGATAATGTAAATGAAAATAAATAA
Organism: Puntigrus tetrazona; assembly: GCF_018831695.1. NCBI lineage: Eukaryota > Metazoa > Chordata > Actinopteri > Cypriniformes > Cyprinidae > Puntigrus > Puntigrus tetrazona. The sequence continues at coordinate 11,452,960 of NC_056703.1, forward strand.
CCACATAAAATGTGAAAAAAAACTTGTGTGAAAAATGTGATTTGAGAACCACAGCTATGGATCATACTGCTATTTTGTCATAAAGGCATTTAAGAATAAATTTCTGTTTTTGGTATTTTTGGTAATATTGCTCTATCAGTTGTTACTGCTGTTTGATTAGAAAGCTGCTCAATTGTGATACCTGAATATCCCAGACTGGACTTCATTAACCACCACGCGGCGGCTCCATGCCAGGAGGTCTCTCTCAGTGGCGATCTGGCTGCGGGGAGCATTATTGTGCATCTGCCGTACACCCTCAACTTGTCCGCTGCGTCGCAGCCCAACGTTAGGGGGTGACAGAGGACCACCTGCCACCTCAGCACCTACTGATCAACAGCTTTAAATGTCACAACCTCTAAACTAGCTTTTACATAAGTGACCTTTAAGCCAACTAATGTCTTAAATGCACAATAATTTTAATGTAACACACAGAAAATACATAAGATACAGTCTGCATTTTGCCCATTCAATTGTTTTATAGAAACTGCAATGATGTTCTGGAAAATTGGTTTATGATACATTTTAAAAGGTTAACTGTGTGTTGTTCTCACCTGTAGAATTTCCTGAGTTGAGTCGCTCATCTTGCTGGTGCTGGAGCTGCCTAATCAGGTCATCCAATGGGCTTTCTTCCTGAGATTCATCTGCAGTCTGCTGGCCAATCACCTGCTCAACCACTTCACCATCACCTAAATTAATTACATTAAACAACATTCTCAACTAGTTCTCTAATAAAAGGATGACTATATATGGCTTGCTCAAACACAGGGAGCTTCTTATTTAATATGATTCACTTTAGCCATGTAGTGTGTGCAAGGCGCTACTGAGGTTGTCACATTCATAGTATTCAAAAGAAAATAAATTTATGCTCAAGAGGTTGGCCTGCTGAGCAGTCAGACAAATGACAAGGGAAGCATTTCTAATGCTATTGCTAGTCAAAAAGATTTTTGTTAAATAAATATTTTTTATAAAATGTAATTCAAATATATCAACATTTTTTAACTGCAGTAAAAATGTGTTTTCACTCCACCATTGACATTGATATCGAGAATAACATTTCATTGTGTAGACCACTGAAATTGTGTTACACAGTAGCTACAGACTGAAGGAATAACTATTACTACAGCAAGAAAATGTATGTTAATGATGCAGTAAAGCTTTGTGTTATATGTTATTCACCATTAGCCATGTAGCCGAGCTGTGGCACAAGCTGCTCTTCTTTGCAGTTTTCTCTGCCCGGCACCAGGCGTTGGTAACGAGGTGGGTGGGGGTTCCCATCTACATCCACCAGAAAAGGTGGAGGCATAAGATGGGGTGCCTGCTGCGTCTGCTCATCTAGAACAAAGTTATTGGAGTCCCGGATCAGTGGCCGGAAATCCGTATGGAAGAACATTTGGTCTGGAATCTGAAAGCAGAATGTAGCGTTGCAATGAGAGTGGTTTCAATCAACTGCACAAAAAGCATAGAACTCTACGTATCTTGGACACAAGCGTACCTTTTCATAAGTCTGACTGCACCCAAATCCGAAGATGAGGAGATGACCGTGAGAATCTGTGCAGGCAAAGTGCTGCCCATCCACAGAAAATTTACAGTCAAACACAGCACCATGACCCTGGCCTTCAATCTAACATAGAAAAACAGAGAGTGAAAATAATTACATTTCTATCAACATTTGTCTAGTTACAGTTTAAGAATTTGTTGTTGATATAGATTTTCCATTTTTATATTTATACTTTTACGCTTACCTTGCTGCCTTTGATAAAAAAAAATGCAAAAAAACCCCAAAACAAAACAATATTGTTAAATAATATTACAGTTTAAAATTCCCCTTTTACCAGCTATGGAAATGTGACAAAGTAACCCAGTAACTTTGTTTTAAAAAGAAAAACAAAAAAAACAAAAAACAAGCGCATTGATTTCGCTCCTGTTGTGACACTGCAAAGTGATCTCATTATAATATTACCACCCCTAAATCTGTTTATTTCCACCATCCTTTTGATTTTGACAACGGTTACCAGTTCTAATGCCATGTTGAAGGTTTGAGCAAAACATGCTAACTGTTCTGTCATTGGGTGCACAGATGAGCAGAGAACGCTAATTAGATTCCTAGCCAAGGAAACAAAACTGTATATTGACGTTGTAGCACAAATCTAAAATAAACTATTTGTTATTAAAGGTTTATCACCCTGTAGTTCAATTTTGTTGTTGGCTTAGTTTTGGAGTTTGTTTTTAAACATGTACAATGATGAGGAGAAGTCTAATAATTATAATAATAATAATTTTATACATTAATGAGAATGAGCCTAATATCGGAAAGCTCATTTGCATTTAAAGAAACAGGCACTGAGCTTTCGTTTCCATTCAAAATTATATAATAAACGATCTGTAGAGTATTTTGAGCTGAAACTTAGCTGACACATTCTACGGACACCAGAGACTTATATTACATTTTCATTTTCATTTCCACTTCTTACCCTAAACGTTTGGAAGAGTAGTGTATATGAAGAGGGCATTTGCAAAAACGATATTGTCACACATTACTCTTCAAAAAAAGCATGATCAGAACCCGAGTAGATAAATCAATTTTAGTGAATCAGCATGCTGTATTCAAGTCAGGTGACAAGACTACTTTCACTTTGAAAAGACACACTAGCTGAGAGTTTCATTAAAGCTTACTGAAAGTGATCGAGGATGAATGATTTCACCAAACTTGATAAACCTGTGGTGCCTTCTTCAAGGCATAAAAGGAAAATAAAAGCTGAACAGAACGCTTTCACAGAACCTTGCAAAAGCAGACTGTTACAATGGTGAGGGAAAAGCTGAGTGCATTGTGTATAATCATATCCATACAATCTCTGACAACCACCACCACCACCTTCGTCAGGCATCTACACTGCCATCTGAGATTACAAAAGTTTTGTTTTTTTTACTGTGAAACATGACGTATGAAGTTATCGGCTTTTGCCAAAAAATAACTTTTGGAATTATTTCCTTTAACTATAAAACAAACTTGTAATATGTGTGAACGTTGAAACTGATGTTAGGTCATCTCACCATATTGAAGAAATTTCTGATCTTGATGCCTTTACTGAGGTCCCAGATGAAGATGTTACCATCATGACCAGCTGATAACAAGATTCGTGAGTCAAAGGGGTGTGCTTCCAAAACAAACACCTCATCATCATGACCCTATGAACCAAGGAACATTTGCATGAATGATCGATACACAATGAGCAATAAATCATAGAAAGCGCCTCTTTCTATGCGCCTCTCTAGAATTACAAAACAGGAACCCAAAAGAACAGACTAAATTCTGCCTCACATACCGACAGCACATGTAGTAATTGGCCATTTGCTGAGTTCCAGACTTTGAGGATGCAGTTTGAAACAGCTGTGATGACGGAACGATCATAACGATCCCACGCAACCATAGTCACCACCAACTTAGTCGATTTGTCATCGCCTGATATCACAGCACTCCTGTGAACACAATACATATGTCCACACAGATGTTTAAAAAAAAAAAAAAAAAAAAACACAAACATCAGAAGGACCAATTACATTTCATTTTTTTCAAAAGAACAATTTTAACCTTAACGTAATTAGATTTGGTTCTAATTGTGCTAAAGAAACCCTGCCTGCTCCCACAATTAACATATATATACACACACACTGACCCTGGTAATCTGGTGGTCATGTCCAGAACGATACTCTTCCATTCCTGCTGTTGGTAATGCCAAATCCGAGCTGTACCATCCCGACTACCACTCACAAACCTGAGACTGGAATCAAAAGGCAGCCAAAACACAAACACAGAGTTAAAAGCAGCCAGAATTAAGAAAAAGGGTAAATCCCAATGAACAAACACAAAAAGGAAGCACATAAATGCTAATAACATACCTGTCTGTGTTATTGCAGAACTGAATAGCTACAACTTTATCCTGTAACAGAAAAACATTGACACTTCATTGAAATCACTTATACTTCGAAGCCAGCTCAATATACATTCATGATCAAGTTTACATTTTTAATATGTTCCTCATTTTCCAGGCTATAATACAATTTCTGCTTTTTCCGGCCATCTCTCTTATCTTCTTGTCTGCCTACTGGCTTATTTCTCTCCACCTCTTACCGTGTGGGAGTCCAGGTCAGAAAACTTCACAGGCGTCTCTGTGCCGAGGTAGTAAACTCTGATCATGTGATCTGTCCCTCCAGTGGCCAGGAACAAACCCCCTGGAATCAAATAACACAATATTTTAACCTTTTATTTACCGTCTGATCATGAGACTGATACTATAATGAATAAACATAAGAAAAGCCTATGACAACTGATCAGAGAGTTGGAGTGTGAGCAAACACACCAGAGCTGAAGGAACTGCAGGATATCTGAACTCCGGGACGAGAACGCTCCATAAACTTCACAGGCCGTTCACTGCAAACACAAACACATGACTTGTTGCAGATTTGCTCTATATAAATACATTGAATTAATGACACGAGACAAAACGAGTAATTTGAAATGGACAAATGACACTTACTCAAACTTCATACTGAGTGAGTTCCACTGCCAGAAACACACCATCCCATCAGCTCCGGTGGTGGCCAGATGCCGAGTGAAACCTAATGCTGATGGAGAAAACTGCAGAGATAGAAAGAAAGATTCCTTTAAACAGAAACAAACTTATCTGAATTAATAGTACCAACTGAATGTTTGGTGAGCAATGTAATTGAGATTTATAAAAATAAGTAATATATTTCTTCATAAAAAAACAAAACAAAAACATGGTTAGCTGTGTTTGCATGGTTTAGGTTTTTGTAATTATATTTCATTATAAAAAATATATATTATCATTAAAAAGTAGATTTTCAATAAATGGAAACTAATATGTAAAAAGTAACTAAAATACTAATATTTATTTAATTTCTTTCATTCAAACATTAAAAACAGCATTTGTTTTAACAGGTGGAAAATCCAAGAGCCCTAATGATTCTCTTTTGACAACAGTCAGTTTGTATGCTTTCTAAGACACAGTACCATGCTTTACTCACACAGTGACTTTATAAAGAACACTTGTCTTCACACACCTGTATGGAGGTGATTGAAGATGTGTGCCCCTGCAATACAGCCACAGGTGCACAGGTGCGCAGACACCACACACGGACGATCTTGTCACAGCTGGCGGAAGCAAGGAGTGTGTTCTCGAAATTCACGGTCATGTCTGAAATCTCTGCTGCATGTCCTCGCATAGTGGCTAAGAGACGGCCATTATCCGTCGCCCAGATCTTGACTAAACAGTCATCAGAACCCTGACAGAAACATTAATAAACCTTGATTCCACACACACATTAAAATATATCATAAAACTACTAAATTACAAAACTGTGTTTCTCGGCTTGCTTTTTTATCAACAGAAATATCGGTAACATACTTTTTTTACAAGAAAATTGGGCCCAGATGCTAAATTTATTTACCGTAAAAATGCGCCGCCCAGTGCGGTCAAACGCCACACAGTACACTGATGAGAGGTGGCCCAGAATCCTTCGATGCATCTTCATGTGCTGATAGGTATATGAGGGGAGGACATGGCCAAACCGAGCCACTCCTGTTTTTTGGCGAGCACCCATTATTGACACTGAGCGGTGAGATTTAAAGAGATTACAATCAACTCCCACCACAAAATAGAAGAAACGATAGCTGGGCTACACTAGAGGACATTACTTGGTCACTAAATCATAACATACTAACATCCGGCATTAAGCTAACTAGACACAATATTGAAATATGACTTGACAATCTGCTGCACTTAAAAAAAAAAAATTATAATAAAATGGAAAAATATAAATTAAAATGTAAACATTTGCCATCTAAAGGTCACCTTAACACTGCAATTCAGCAAATTTGTTTAACAAATAACATAGTGGGGTATCAATACTATGTTAGTCACATGTCTTCATGATACCAATTCTCAGGGCAAAGTTCACCAAACAAGAACTTTGAAACGCAGTAAAATTTGCACGATCACATTTGCATACATACATAAATGTAAGTCAATAGAATGGTAACTGCAGAGTGACTGGTCTTTAATGTTGCAATAAAATTAAACAGAAATTTTTCATTTCATTCAAGTGTTAAGAATTACCGAAAGAGAGAAAAAAAATGTTGGAAATTCAAAATGAATGTGAGCTTGTAGTCGATTGTGGAAGATTTAAGTAGACTTAAATGATTTGACAAGTTTTACAACATAACCAAAGAGAAGTCAGGGCCTGTATTCTTAAAGATTCTAAAATCTTCTCAGAGAGCTCCTAATTTGGCTTAAGAATTTCTAACTATGAGCCTTATGCTGATGATACACAGGGCGTCTTTTTGAGCAATGTTGGCGGGCAATTTTAGGAAATGTTGCTGCTGCTGTGAGACACAGGGTCCAATACTGATAAAAAATTATCCAGATTTGTTACCCATTGTCAACTGAAAAGTGCTTTTTTTGAGCAGTGTATCACCTTAGCTTAAAAGTGATTCAAAAATAAACTAAAAGCAACTCAGCAAAGAAAAGACAAAAACCTTTATATTAGTGAGAAGGCAGAGCTGACCACGTTTCTAGCTATGACAGTCTTTTAAAGACTTATTGGTTGGTTGTCCAAGAAGGAAATAAAAGAAAGCTTTTAAGAATATTGTCTATGATAAGCCTTTGCTTTGAAATTACAACCATATTTTTTCCTGTTTTATCATTCTCTCTCAACACTAGGTATATACACACTCATTTATTTATTTATTATGCTGTCACACTTAATGTTATTTTATAGGAATTGAACGGCGACAAAATACGTTTCTGAAAGTGTTGTAACTGTTTGGGTGATTACTTTTCTTACAGAAGGTGGTGACAGACCCAAATCATCACTGCTGCATAGTTGCAGTTTTACACTTGCTAAATGTGTTAATGTAGTGATTACTTCCATTTCTGGCGCTATGGCATTTCTGTGCGGTGTCAGAGTTAGCGTGTCACTAATAAGACTGACAACAAACATGACCTAATGTGTCTTATTAATTCATTGTCATGCATTGTGCAACATATTTTCCTCCCTCTTCATGTTTCTTACTTTTTGTCTACTGCTAAAAGAAACTTAAGTGTCTTAAAAATCCTTGTCTGTACTTCTAACAATTTCGGACCTTAAGACCTCTTTTAAGGGTTAAGATGTTGTTAGAATCACTTTTTTCTTTATTAGGATCTTTTCTTTAATTTTAAGAAGAAAACACCCAAATTCGTGGCACGTGGAGATTTTTCCAGATGTTTTTACCATGGGTTCAAATTATGACATTTTAACTGAATATTACAAAAAAAGGGAATGGGTGACTTTTCCTTGAACTTAATTAGCCATCATAAATTTTCATTTGGAAAGCAGGGATTCCCTTCATGTTAATAAATGCACCACTGACTCCTTAAACTTAACTTGTGTTCAGCAATGCCAGAACACTGCGCAGCATTTCAGCGGACAGGACTCACCTATATTTGGTGGTTTGGCACAGTTGAGAGATGGTTCTGGGGGCCGTCCCCTGTGCAAGGCGACAACTGCAGAACCACTCCATATTGTATGAGAAGAACCTGAGAGAGAGAGAGAACAACTGTTAGTCAAATATTTATCTGTGTTAGAGGGAGAGAATTAATGTAAGGGAAAGTGTTAGTGTGATAAAGTGCGCTGTTCTCTAATCCTTGTTGATTCTCATTGTTCTCTGCTGTATAGCGACTGTGTGCATCTCACTTTTTGCTGTCCGTAGTAATGACTGTCGCCCGCTGCCCAGTAAACTGTGGACTCCAGGAACACTGGGAGGAATGTGTTTATCTATCAATGGGCCGATCTGCTCACACACACGCAACAGGTAATCCGCAGGTATGTGCTGATTTAACAAGACCTAAAACATACATAGAGGTATTTGATAAATAAACTACAAGAAGCACAGGAAAGTGGATTTGCATTATGGAAAAAAAAACACTCTGCAGAAATTTAAATTAAGTTATTTAACAGATGCTTTTCTCCAAAGCAACTTACAAATGAGGACAATAGATGCAATAACAATAATATAATACAATTGTTGCGACAAGTCTGTTAGCCTTACACAGCAAGTTTTTTTGTAATAAAAAGAAAACAAGTAGATAAAATAGAAAAAGTAAAAGGGAGGGTACTTTTTTAATAAATAAAAAAAATAAACAAATAGAATAGAAAATGAATAGGGAACATCAGTCTTTAAGTTCGTTTTATTTGACCAAAACAATTATGCTCATTCCTAAAAGACCACCCTTTTCTCTACCACACACACAAGTGTCCGCTTCATGTCAGCCAATCAGAAGTCTTCTCCACCCATCTTCCTAGTCTCTTAAGTAGCAACTGACGTTTGATTGGCTGCCGTCTTTAAGTAACGCAGCCACCCACCAATCGCCTCTCGCTCTGTTTGCACTGCCGTAACGCCTCTGGCCGGCACGCACAAAGCCTTTCATTTCAAAACAAATATATATATTTTTTTATCTTAGATCCTTTTTTAAACCTTTCCCACACCAAAAGCAATCCTCATGTAGATCACAGATAATGTTGCTACCTCGAGTACGGCTCATTTGATTAAGCGCTTTTTTTCAGTTTTATACGCTGTAATGTAAGTGAGCCAAGCACCTGTGAGAGTTTGGTTCTGAATTCACATGCGTGAGTGTGCGATAGAGTTTATTTAATCTCACCCAGTCTTCAAAGCTTCGCTTAAACTGCTTTCCATCCCAGCTCCAGCGCTTCGGCATGATCTAAAATACAGCGGGGGGAAAACACACCACACGCAGGATTTAGACGCACAGCGGCGCTGGCATGAGAAGGAGATGCTGATGTTGGGATGTTAGAGAGAAAAACGGGGCTGAGTGGGAGAAGAGGGATGAAACTCACCTCGTATTCGTGCAGCTCCTGCAGCAGCATCTGCAGAAACACGCAAAGAGGGTTACACACAGCATAACACACACTCACCGCTACACGCCGACACTCACACGCCACTATCGGCCTCACCTGAGCGGATTTCTGACATGGTCCAGACTGCAGGAATCTGGCGATCAGGTAATAAAGTTCTGCAGAGAGAGAAACACAACAACACCAGCCGTTAGCTTTAGCTTAGCCTAGCTTAGCCTCAAAGGCTAATGCTAAAATACTGCTTAAAGTTTTCCCAGCGTTAAAGACGCTGAAGGACCGAGTGCTGCCCACCGGCTTCAATCTGCGAGCACGGTTCCGCCGCCATGGCCCGGTCCAGGCGGTGGGTGGAGGTTCGCGGGGAGGTCTCCGCTTGCTAAAAGCGGCCTGTGCTGTATTTGCTCTCAGCGTCTCGGCCTGCAGCCGCCGCTCGTGCTGCTTTGTTTGAGCGCCCCCGCGCGGCGACAGTGCGCAGGTGCCCCGCAGTACCGCGAGCATCCGCCAGCGGCGCACTGAGAGCGCACAGGTGAGCTCACCATTTCCACGGCGGACATTTTGCATGGCGTACAGTTGGGTGATTTATTGAACCCAACAGCAGAACTGCTGTATTGCAATAAATGGGACTTGTTTCATGTTTAACATCGTCCCATCGACCACAGGTCGCGTGTGTGGGAAAAACACAAAATCTTCGCAATGTCCCATACTACAATTACTGTGCCATATACATATGTGTTATGTAAGGTATGGTTTCATAAATATTACGTAATACAATTATGTAAGATGCATATATCGAATACATTTTAAAATACAACCATCAAACCTTTTAGTTCTTTAACTAAATGCTTGATGGATACAGAAATAATTTATTCTGGGTTGGTGAATGTTTTTTTTTCTTCAACATTTTCTTTATTGTATGTTTGGGTCTATAATGTGCATCAAACCTCTGATTTATTACAATAAAGTTATTCAAATGTAAACAGGTATGTTTTCTGTGAAGCTATGAAAAGAAGAGGCTCAATAGAATATTTATAGGCTGTCAGTCTGTTGCCTCTCAGATGATTCAAACTTGAGAGGTTAAATGCTTCTGTTCATTTATCAACTACAGACATAGCAAGAGTCAGAATCATAGCTTCCAAAGCTGTCTGAATATATTTATGTGCACTTCTAATGACTGGCAGATGCTCTTTCTTCATGCTCTCATAAAATTACCTGATGACTGTTTTTTCTGAACATTTTTCATGCTTTCTTTCCACTTTATCTTAGAACTTTTTTATATCTATAAATGTGTATTTAGTGTATCACGTTCAATAAAAAAAAAAAAAAAAATGAACGTGATACACTAAACACACATTTATAGAAGCAACCTTGAGTGCAAATAAGACAGAAAGTTAACACCAACACGGGAAGAGGGAAATACACAATTGAACAGAGCGGCCATTTCTAACTACAGTCCTCTTTAGTCTTAATATATTTAATTGTTGGAAAAGTAACACTTTGAGAGTAAAAACCAAGCCATAACTTATATTTGCTTTTAGAGTCTGTTAGCTTCAGCTTTGGTCGTATGATATTGAACCTGGAATGTAAGCAGTTGATCTTTTGTTGTTTTTTGTCCTATCTTCTACAGTTAACTTTTTTGAACAGTTAAGTTTAAGAGAAAAATAAAACAAACCAAGTGCAGAAACATCAGACTGCGTGACAACCGGTTTTGTCTTATTATCAGTCAAATCATGACTTATATTTACATTTAGGGTCTGGTAGTCTTTGTATTGTATATTCAGGTGATTAGGATAATTTGTTAAGATATAAATGCAGTGTGAAACAATGGTCGAGTTATATTTTGCACCAATCACTTATTAACAGGTAACTGATTATAGAATAGCATATGCACAGAAACAAATATATAATATACAATCAGTGTAAAAGACCACAGCAGACATTTTGAGGAAAACTCCAATGATGGATTTTTATTGAGTGAGACCGAGAGCATTATAGGGGACACTAAGTACTTTTTCACAGATGAATTTTCAGTGTTAAAAAAATTTCAAAAAACGCTTTAAATTCTTTTTCTTGGAATCCCGTAATTTCAAAAAAGTCCTCTATAACAACAGAAGGTTTTTTTTTTTTTTTCTGGCCTCTTATCAAAGCCCAGTTATCGGTTTCAACAAATTGCAAAGGTGGTATGATTCTTAAAAAGCCAGGAGTCACCATCTAATGCTGAACCTGGAATGTAAGCAGTTTGTCTTTAGTTGTTTTCTCTCTTTTCTTCTACATTTGTTGAACTCATTCCTCATTCTTAAAGACAATCAATTACGTTTAAAAGAAAAATAAAACAAACCCCGTACAGAAACATCACAGACTCCAGAGCAACATCACGAGCACTAACGGACATACAGACTGAGAGCCTCCTCCCACCTCCCACTCCAAAACCAAGCTACAGACCATCCGCTTTAAAAAACAAAAGAAATCAAAAAAAAAAAAAAAAGAAAAGAAAAAGAAAGAAGAGATAAAAACAGAATAATCAACGAAACGAAAGAAAGACGCCGCCTTTTTTCACACCTCTCGTGTTGTAGACACCTGATACAGCCGCGGCCGAACACAAGACTCGTTTAGTCAGCTTTGTTTTTTGTGCTAAAAACCTGAACCAGTATTTACAAATTTGCTGATAAAAATATTCCTCTGGTGGTGATGGGCAGAGAGGAGGTTGTTGAGAGAGCTGGAGAGGGAGAGAGAAAACTGGGAAAGAGAGAGGAAGATAAAAGAAAGGAAAGGGGGGAAAGGGAAAGGATGGACGGACGGACGGATGGACAGGCGTGGTGCTACTCTGTCTTCGGGTCATCCTTCTCGGCCTCTGCTGCCTCATCTTGAGTTTTTTCAACCTGCGTAATACAAAAGGGCAAACCAATTAGAATCAAGAAGGACTGCCTCTGCCCCAATCAGATTCTTTACAGACAAGAGTTTAGAAAATTCTCCTTAGTTTAGGTTGTGTTTGTTTTGAGTGATCTGCGGAGTTATTTTAACAATCTCACTTTTCTCACAATCTCATATTAAATAAAACATTCAACAAAGCATCGTGGCCCATGTGTGACTAGACACTGATTTGAGGTAGACCGTTGTGTATGTACATGTATACCTCATTGGTCTTAGTCTCCCCATTTTCTGATTGGTTCTCCTCCTTGGATTCCTCAGCCTTTGCCTTTGCTTTCTTGTCTTCCTTTTTATCGTTCACTTCCTTTTCTTTCTGTCAGAGAGGAACCGGCCGGGCAAAAGAATGAATATAGAGCAATAAGTATGAGGTTACGCACCAAAAGCAAGGAGGTAAGTGACACATGAGCATTATTACAAAAGTGTGTTTATGAAAAGTGTAAATACCTTGGGAGTTTTTTTCGGTTTTGGTTCAGGTTTTGGAGGTGTTGGTTTCTGAAGGGAAACGAAAATGTAATTAACTCACAAATGTACTTTTTGATATAAAAAAAAAAGGTCAATCTAAACAAAACACGTTCAAATAAATAGTTCAAATATTACACAGAATGGCCTATGTTGTGTAACATATCATTTTAAATGACTCGCAAAACTATGCTGAAGTATATATATATATATATATATATATATATATATATATATATATATATATATATATATATATATATATATATTCAGAATATGCTGAAATTAATAATTAATCAATTTCCAAGGTATATTTAAGTTCCTCAAGTCTTTTGAGGTAAAAAAAAAAGTTTTAAAAACAAAATAATTAAACAATGCAAACATTAAAAATCTGTTTAATATCAAAACTTACCGCTGATAATCTAGCAGACCTTCTCTGAGGCTACAAGTGGAAGAAAGAAAAAAATATTATTTAAGGATAAGTATGAGAAATCATTTATGTACTGTAAATCATATTCATTAAAAAGAATTGTTCCCTGTCCTCATGTCACTTCTAGTTTACGTACTTAGCGAGTTTAAACTTGCCACAGTGTACTACAAATCTTAATACAAATTACTTTTGGTGTTGCTTGTTTGTAATTTGATTTAGGATCAAATGTTCCTGCTAAATTAATTCATTTACATATACAGTAATGCACATGCACCGGCTCTGATTACTTGAATGTGGAAGCCAAAATTGCTTTAGATATTTCCATAATTTTCCTTTCTCACCTCCTCCTTGACTTCTCCATCAGTTCCCTGCAAATCAGCAAAACAAATATAACAAGTTAGAACATGAGCTATGATTTTATTAACATAAAGGGCGGGAAAAACGAAATGTAAACTTGTAGAAACATTGGGATGTGCTGTTCTGCACGTTTGTAAATGTGAGCAACATGATGACATGCCGTTTTTTTGTTTATTAAAGCTTCAATCAGCTTTGGCTAAGCAACAGTGAATAAGTTTATTTGTCAGCGGACAGCAGTGCAAAATGGTGCGCCGATTTTTTATTTATTATTTTTTCACGGAGGCATTTCAAGACACGGGCTCCACACATTTAAATAAGGAGGAGGGGCGCGATGATCCCGCCTCAGCGCTGCCACCTGGCGGCAAGCAGGCGTCATGACACTCCTCTTCCACGGCGAACAAAGAAAATGCATTAAAATTGTTTAAAAACGCGACCGCCTTTTCGCAAAATTGCCCCCATTCAGAACATTAGAGCTATCCAGCTATTTTTTAATCACCATTCGACGGCGACTGAGCCACGATTGCGCTTATAATCGTCGGTTTTCTCGTCGAGCTGTGCTGGAGATGGAGAGAGAGAGAGGGCAGCATGGCTGCGGTTCCACGGGCATGAGATCAAGCCGAGCTTCAGCACAGCGCTGCTCCACTAAAACCCTTCTGCTTAACGCACCACCGTCGACAAAAACACCGCGATCCGGCGGGAAAAAATCGCAAAATTGACAACGATTTTTTACCTGCCCACTGATTCTACAGAAGTCGCCTGGATTTTTATTAAAAAACATTGTCTCGAGGGCTTCCTAATTTCACGACTGATTAGTAAGGGCAAAAGTGTAGCCGTACGCCGCGCTCGGCTTTTCTACATACCTTTCTCTTGGGCATGTTGAGTTTGGGATATTTTTCTTCTTTTATGCAAAACTAACAGGTTATCTTTTGTGATTCGGAGTTCACAGTTCAGGAGACTGTCGTCCGCTATGCACTAATTCTGTAGTAAACACAGGGCTACATTAGAGCCAGTGGTTGAATGGGAGGGTGGGGGCGGGGCCACGCTGTGACTGACGTTCCGCTTGTCTAATCAGCGGGCGTCTGGGTCCGCCACCGAAGAGGCAGATTCTTACCTCTGCTGTGCTTTTACGCGCGAAATCCTGAGGTGTAAATCCAACGGCGCACCTTCCTGTAAAAATTCCCCTTCCGACACGTTAAAAACATATCGTTTGATGCGCCTTCTGCACCAAATAAAGCTCTGCCATACAGTACAGAGGTGAGGAGGAATAACTCACCGTTTAGGCCCAGTAATAAAGTCAGACCACCTTGACAAACTATGTCTGCATGCGCTGTATGGCCACAGCATCTCTGACTCTGAAGTTCACTAATTGCTGACTGTATGTTTTAAAGCAGGTGGGTGATGTATCTGTTAGCCTTAGTTATAAGCGCTTTCTGTGAAAAAATTGCTGAAGCGCAAATACAATGAAACATAAATTGCAGTTAGTATGTGTCAATCTGCAGTAATTAAGAAGGGAAGCCACAAGACCTTTCTCACTTCTGCTTTATTCAGGCAGAGGTCTAATCTGTGTAAGTGTTTGGGTGTGTGTGTGTGTGTGTGTGAGAGAGAGTTATAACTGCTTACTTCCTCTGTTGTTACTCAGAGCAGAGGCACCAGATCGGAGAAAACATCTCAGCCTTAGATAGATAGATAGATAAACTAACTATCCAAAAGTGACACTATACATTGGACATTGCTGGCTATTACTGTCTCTCTTGAAATTTCTGTTTTACAGCCATAGGCCTGGAAAGAATCCTACTATAAAACATTTGGTAAGCTTCTTGTATTTTAAGTTTATAGTTGTTCTGATTAGAATTATATGCTGGTGGTTTGCTTACTGTTTGTCTAAAGTATCTGGACAGTATTTGGGGTAGACTTATTTGATTGATCTGATTACAGGGATAAAATTGCAGTAGGTAGTCCTCTAACTTCTGATTTCTATGTTTTTAAGGAAGGTTTTACTAAATTAATTCTGTCACCATTTATTTACCCTTCACTTATTCCAAACCTTTATGATCTTTGCTCTGTTAAACACAAAAGAAGATATTTTGAAGAATTTTGGAAACCAAGCAGTTGATGGTATCCACTGACTCACATAGCCTTTTTTTCTATACTTTGGAAGTCATGGCTACCATCAACTGCTTGGTTTCCAAAATTCTTCAAAATATCTTCTTTTGTGCCGAAGAAATAAATGCATGCAAATTTTGAACTACGTGAGGCTTGGAAAATTATAATGGAACTTTTTTTTAATTTTTGGATTAACTATACCTTTCAATTTTGTGAGTTAATTTGTAGATTCTGATAATGCTGCTAATATAAATCATTTATAAAAAGGGAAGGAAGGTGCAGTAAGTATATTTAGTGTGTGTGTGTGTGTGTGAGAGAGAGTGTGAGTGTGAAGTTTCCGTAACTCGATCATTCAGTTCTGGTAAATTCCCCATTTCAGTTTGATTTCATTTTATGCTTGATGTTTCTTTTTGATTATGCTCTTTTTTGTAGTAAGTATTGACATGTCAATTAATTTGAAGCTGTGTTTTTCTGTGTAGGTGGCTATCATCAAAGACTATAGACTATAGAAATACTATCATGCTCGGAGAAGCTTTCCTTTATGTTCTGAACTGCACAGAAGACATCACAAATCATGATAGACATGCTCACACACACTCAGCCACCCCCACGACCCATCCTGACCCCTGCACAACGAGCACCGCTGCCAGATCTCCTCTGACATCACGAACTGTGAGAGGTAATTGGGTTGAAGTTATGTAAAAATAAACTTATGATAATCTGACTGATGGCTTTAAGTAGATGTTTGTTTTTGTTTCTGGTAAAGCAAACTAGCTATTTTATTTGAACAATGGAGGAAAATTAATTATAGAATATGAATGTGGCCGAGGTCCTGGGAACAGTCAGTATATATAAAAATAAATTTGTAGGAAGGAAGTGTGATGCTGCTGAGCATTTTAGCCCACAGATTAAAAAGCCACATAAATGTAGGTGTTAAATTGAGTTTACAGAACAGTTATAATGCAGAAGTATGCACAAAATTAAATGGATACTTTTATGCATAGGTCATTCTAAACCTGTATGATTTTCATTGCTCTCCAGAATACAAAAGAAAATTCTTAACAATCTGTCAGCTGAATTTCCATACAATTAAAACCAATGGGGCTCAAGACAACTTTTATTGCATTCATGAATGTGAGTAAATGAAGGCAAAATGCTTATTTTGGGGTGAACTATGAAGTCACCATGAAATCAAGATGGACACATTTTTTTTAAATCTTTTTTCCTTTTCACAAAATATTGCAGTGTTTATTATAAAAGATTGTTTTTTAAATATTAAAGGAATAGTTCACCCAAAAATGAAAATTCTGTCATCATTTACTTGAGTAGTTCCAAATCTGTATGAATTTCTTCTGTGAAAGTTTGTAAGCAGGCTGTTTTTGGTCACCATTGACTTCCATGTTATTTCTTTTTGTCACGAGACTGCATCAACCTGCAAGACAACAATCTAATTAATTAATTCCACATCTGCAATGCATTTCTTGTTTTTACTCGTTACTCGGGTACACTCTGCAATAGAGAAGAAAAGATGGTCGGAATTTAATTAGCATTTTGACTTTAAGGGATATTAATGTGCAACAGAATGTAACAAAATAATATACCATTCTTCACAGAGTCTATATAGCTTTATTGTTTATATTCCAATTCAGCGTACAGCTATGACAATGCAAAAGAAGCTGTTTGAAGAAGTGGAAGGAACTAAAAAAAACTAAATAAGAGCATTTTGTTAAACTTTTAAAAGCGCTTCCTCATTTAGCTGAGTGTCCAAGTGAATTGCACAAATGCGGCATTTGTGTGGAGACATTCAAACAGCCATTAAGTGAGCTGCAGTGTGGGACTTTGCTTAAGACTCTGGGCTTTCCCTCAAGTTTCCTCACAGTTTTTGTTAAGATGAGGCTGTTCTAGTGGTGCCTGACACGTTTTCTCTTTCTGTCAGCTGGCAGGCCCGAACGCCTGGAAAAGCCAGGGCCGTGCCGAGCCTCTGCACCCAGCAACGCCGTGCCCATTCTCAGCTGTAGCAGGGAGGATCACTTGGGGATGATGCTGTATTGCTCCTGGTGCTGTCCCAGCTTCTGCAAGGACTACCCAGACCTCCGGATTGCTGGTGACCGGCTGGAGCACTACAGTCCTCATAACCCAGACCTGATCAACCCACCAGACACTGGGCCACTGCTACAATCTCAGGACCTGAGCTCTATGGAACCCTCTCTGAAAGCAGAGCAATCCACAGAGGCTGTGGCCCAGCAGGACGAGGAGTATCTTGTCATGGAAAGCGTTCAGGGTCCTGGCTGGGAGAGAAGGCTCACCAACTCCATGTTGAATGGCTATCTGGAAGTCCAAATGATGGAGGTGTATTATCAGCACTTGCAAAACATGGCATGCTGTGGATCATCATTGCTGAGCACTGACGTCATGCCGGCACTGGGACCCACCAGCCTGACTTTAGCCAAAGAACAGACAGCCAGCCACCAAGAAGCACTGGATTCTTCATCCAATAATGTTGTGCATTATTTAAGCACTTGTTCAGCTCCAGCCACCTCCCACTTCAGCTCACCTGTGCTGCGAATCTCAGAAGCTGAGTAATCCACCTCATGAACACACACACACACACACACACACACACTTCTCCTGCCCTCATAAAATTTACAATGTTGAGTTCCTGTCATTTGACCAGTAGTTGATAAGTAGTGATTTAAAAAAAAATAAACATCATGTTTTAAAAGTATGGACATATGATTTATTTAATATGTATTAACATTAGACATAGGGAAAGTCCAACACTTAGTGGCCAAAAATATATTTTTATTTTGTAAGAAATCCTGTGTCTTATACTCACTATGATGCATTTATTTGATCAAAAATAAAACATGGTTAAATATAATCACAATTTAAAATTATGAAACAAATTAATATATGCATTAATATATGCAACTTTACATTATATATGTTCAATTCTCTGATGAATAGAAGTTTCAAAAGAACAGAATTTATTTTAAATATAAATCTTGTGACATTAAAATGTCGGTCACACTATATATTACATGGCATTAATTACTATGTACTTACATAAAAAAATAAGCACAATGTACCTATTGTGTTCATATTGTATTGCAGAAGACTTGCTGCTATTGAGGTGGGATACGGGTAAGGTTAAGGACAGGTTTGGTGGTGTGGGTAGATTTTAGGGTGGGTTAAGGTGTAAGGGATGGGTCAGCAGTGTAATTATAAATATAACTACAGAAAGTAATTACAGATGTAATTACATATTGGTATTTTAAAATAAATATAAGTACAATGCAAAACATGTATGTACACAATAAGTGCATTGTCCCAAGTGATTAATTGAAATAATTTAGTACGCAGTAGTTAAGGCCACCTAATATAAAGTGGGCAATGTCTTAAAAAATGTCTTTACGATCAGTTTTTGAATGTAAATAGTTATTTGTCTTTTTAGCTTCATTAAAAAAAAAAAAAAAAAAACAACATCTAAATATTTCTCCTCCTCATGTTTTTTCTTTACTCATTCACCATCTTCCCCACACCTCTGCTCTCCTAATGAAGCTTCCATCAACATTAATAGCACAAGCTACTTTAGCAGAAGAGGAACCAAAGTCACACTGTTATGTGTATACTGTGTACAGACGTTTATAAATGTTACCACTTCCTCCTAAACAGCCAATCAAATGTTGTTCTCACCCTCAGTCTTGCTGCTGACTTCTGCACTTTCACTTTCCTAATGAGGTCTTTGAAATTAAATTGAAGCTTTATTAACTTATGTCCTCGTTTATGTTGCCATGTTTAAGTTCTATCCATTCTTCTTCTTCTTTTTTTTCATTAGATGACTGTGGTAATGTTTCTATAATGTGAAACTGTTCAGCAATTGTAATTAAATACTGACACCTGCTGTTCATACTGTGAAATGACACCTAGATCGGAAACAAACGCTGATATATTGCTGGCGCCCTCTACTGGGAGCTTCGGGAACGGCTTCCAGCGTCCCGATGAAAGGTTATGTCATACTGTCCATGACTTTGTCCTTCACCCAGATCTGTGAAAATGCAGTTTCTATATATTACATCGATGTTCATGTCTAAAATATACGCGTTGCATTCAATATGTTGCATGAAGCACTGCACTGTGATGTAATAACGAATAGAATAAAACCTAAATGCATCTACTGCCATGAATGTGTTGATATACTGATTTGACGTCATTCTGACGTCACATTTAAGGAGGCACCGACATAACGATTAATGGGCCATGAGTGTGTGTGTGTGTCTGTGAGTGTGTGTGCATGCTGATATCCTGGCTCCTGTACACTGAAGCCAAACTCACAGCATCATCAACAGGATTAACTGTTAACTGTGGTCTGTAAATGTGTTTGCATGTGTGTGTGTGTGTGTGTGTGTGTGTGTTAATCTGTTCTGTGCCAACATGGCTACTTCACACTCTTGTAGCTGCTCTGTGGGCATCTAAACGGGCTCTTTAGCCTGACACCATGTGGCAAACCATAATACCAGATGGACCGCTCTCTCTCTTTCTCTCTCTCCACTAGTCCTGGACACTGCCCAGGCTAGAATAGCATTCATTCTATTTCCTTGCCATATTTCGATGTCCTGTGGTATGGGACAGGAATGAAAACGCATCTGGGTCAATGACGTGATGGTCATTCCTGACACATTTTTCATTTAAAATAGACAAATAACTCAGCACATTCTTTTAAGATTTTTGCAGCAAGTTTTTAAATGACTGAATCCAAATTAATTCAGTCTTCAGTTAAAATGTATTTAACCAAAGACATTTCTATCTATCTATCTATCTATCTATCTATCTATCTATCTATCTATCTATCTATCTATCTATCTATCTATCTATCTATCTATCACCTTAAAAATTCTTTAAACAATGCATAATTCAAATCATATGCATCTGTCATTGAATCAATATTTTTCAGAAAAAGTATATAAAACCAATAAGAGCACAAAGCAAGGCATGTTTAGATCGTGACACATTTCAAACTATTCTTCATTCTGTAATCTCGGACGTCCTTATCTGTTACTGCTCCATAACCAGAGCCCCAGAACCCCCAGTTTGCTTTCTCTTTCTGTGCACCTTCGATCATTTGATGAGCAACTCAGACTTGCGTTCTCTGTCTATTTTATCGGGTGACCCGGTTTCCCTGGCTCGGTCGGTTGCGGTTACCTCACTGTGCTGCGAAGCTATTGGTCGAGCGGGCGCACTCTCCGACTTTTGCTATTCGAGTGATATTGGGCTGCGGTGACGTAAGCGAACGGGCGCGCAGAAATTTTCCAGACGCGGACAGAGGAGCGAGCTCGCGTAGACCCAAAACGGTCCAACCCAGAAAGAGAGAGAGAGAGAGAAAGAAAGAGAGAGAGAGAGAGAGAGAGAAAGAAAGAGAGAGAGAGAGAGAGAGAGAGAGAGAGACGCATACAAGCACGCATACCAAGTAGTCGTTTGCAAGGCGCTCGGCTGCTTGTCGCGCTCAGTATCGGACCCAGTGGAGCTGTTCAGCGTTTATCGGTAGTGTCACCGAACGGTCCCCACGCTCGCGGAACCGCTGACCCATGTGATACTGCAGCGTTGCGAGCGCGGAAGGGAGGGTGGGGGGCGAGAGACACATTTTCCCCCTGCATCTCCACTCGGTAGACTGGAGAAGCAGGTGCACACTTTGGAGAGAGAGAGAGAGAGAGAGAGAGAGAGAGAGAGAGAGAGAGAGAGAGAGAGAGAGAGAGAACGCTGGAGGGGGGGCGGGGTAGAGACGCGAGCGTGGATCTCTCACCGTCGCAGTCCTCCGCGAGGATGTATCCAACAGCGAGGCTCCGTCAATGCAACGGAATCACATGTGCCCCTGTGATCTAACGGCGGTTCCGTTCTGTTTCTCTGGGTTCGGATGGTCCGCGCGTTCCATACGCAATTCAACCGGGAAATCAACGCACACCAGCCATGGCGCTGGTCATGGAACCCATCAGCAAATGGTCCCCGAAGCAGGTGCTGGACTGGATGAAAGGTAAAAAAAATGTCCCACCGCAATGTCTCTGCATGACCTATAGCCGGTGGGAGAGGAATGGGTGAGCGGGAAGATTGCCTTGCAGTGAGGTATTGATCGCGCTTGTGTGCCATTTTGCGCCTCTGCTCGGCGCACCATGGAGTGTGTGATCCGCACAGCGCTACACGCGTCGCGCAGGAGGGGGTGTGCGTGTGGTCTGGGTATGCGTGTCTGTAGTATGCATGTTCTGTTTCGCAAAAAGATGAGCCCAAACGGTTACAATGGCACAAAGGACGACATGGCGTTTTCGTGCAGTGCCTAAACACACACACACACGCGCGCGCGCGCACATACGTGCATGCGTGCGCACGCAAATAGTGACAGAAACAGAGAGGCTGTTTCCAGCCACAGTGAATAAATCTCCCCCTCGCGCAACGATAACTAGCACCATGGACAGAACCAGGCCGTCGCGCGCTGTTCTGCGCTGCAGATGCGCGTAATCTAGGGACTAGAAGAGGGATGACGGTATCTGTGGAAGCCAGCTGAGCACCGACGGTGCCCCCATTGCGAACATTTATTCCTTTAACTTAACTTGCATCAGTGTTTATTTGACTAGTATGGGGTTTAATGTCAGCATCTCTTCCGATTTACTAGCAATTGTTTCAGTTCCTGGGCTTGACTACAATCTATTAACTTTTTCACAGTACATATAGTGCCTGTTCCTTTGCTTACAGTCACTTGCACATGTTACCGAGAACAGACTGTACATTTCTAACTTGAATTTTATATTACTGCTACCTGTCTCTCTTTTAGTAACAGTTTACATTGAAAAAACGGGGTAGAAACAGTTTTCACTCAGAAATTGCTAGAAACCTTGACATTTATAAATACAGTATGTAACACATTTTGGTAACACTTTATTTTAAGGTGTCATTGTTAAAGTGCAATAATATATTTAAGTACTGAGTAACATTAATTAGCTGTATGTACTTACTATATATCTTACTATATATTTAGGGTTAGGATTAGGGTTTGGCTTAAGGTTACTTGCATGTAATTGTGCATAATTAATTGGCATTATAATAATAGTGTAACGTATAACAAGGACATAATATAAAATAAAGTGTTATCCACATTTTAGAATAGAAAAACGTGAATAGTATTTTCTTGTAAAATTATTTAGAAAATAAATACAGTACACTAAAACAAACCTTACAGTTTTTTAAAGGTAAATGGTTGCAAACTGTTTATTTGAGCTACATTTTTTTATTTAAATGTAACTAAAATAAATTTATTGCAACCACGTACCTTAAAAATATTTGTTTCATTATATATATAGTATCTGACCTAGTTATTTCCTATGTACTAATCCTAATAGTTATTGTTTATTACAGCTTTACCTGTAATTATTTTTGCGAGAGACTATATTGTCTATTCCAGTGGTTAGTAACATTTCTAATTTGTCTAGTTACAGTTGCTTTTTACTTGTCACATGCAATGACTAGTCACAATGGCTACATTTAAAATTCAGTTAATATAACTAGAAACAGAACAGAAAAATATATACTTCTGTATATTCAGTTAGTATTTGTAAAACTGGAATATAAACATTTATTTCACAAACAATTATTTTCTTATTTTCATTTGCTAAGAAATGTCCGAATGGCTACTTCATAGTTTGATTACAATATTAGTAATAACTGTAATACAAAACATATTTACTACTGTATCTTTGGGTAGTACTAGGAAAACTGGAATTGATACAGTTAAATATTTGTGTGTAACTATAGTGTCACCAAATGATTGCACAATAATATTCAAGGAACATAAAAATATATGCTATTTAGTTTTAAGGAAAATATAAGGTTAAAACCGCTTTTCAAAACCCCCACCCCGTCCACACTCTCCAGAAGAAAGCAAGAGAGAGAATCCGAAAGCTGCTTCCAGACAGAAATGCACACCGTGCAGGTTTTGCCGTGCACTCATAGCTCAGGGATGTGGACTTGGCCTTTCCTTTTTGGGAATCACTGATGATATTTGAAAAAGCAAGACAGTCCTAACAATTGGTATGTGATTGGAAATCCTTTTCCATCAATGACATGCTCTTCTTCAGACGACATGTAAAGACACACTGATGGATGATACACAGATGCTATAAGTAGAACATAATGGAGCAGCTGTTGTGGAGACACAGAGGGCCAAAATACCAGCAAGATCAGACGTAATCTGAAGTGAAGTTTAAGGGCATTAGTGCACATGACATTCAGCTGCTCATAATCTCTACCCATTGAGCATTTCAAAGGTCAGATAGCCTTTGCCACCAATCTAATAATGGACAAGTGTACACAGGAGAATCAATAATTCTTATGATCTTTATTTCCAAAACAGCCTTACTGTAAACAATATTTTTTGTAGATGCATGTAGACCAACGCCCATTATATACAGCTTTCAGGCAATCAATTTATCTTTCTTTGCTATTGTTGGTATTACTCGCATTCAAGTCCATGCAATCATTGAATTAGTGCTTCCTTCAGAATCTTGCATATACCATGTTTATGTTCAGTGAAGGATTTGCAGGATTCAATAAATCTTAAAATCCAGTTTAACTCGTTTTTTTTAAAGACTTGGCTGATAAGAGTCACATGTTTGTAAATTAGATTACACTGATCAAACTATTTGTTTTTGGTTCGCTATAGAAAACCAGCTCATTAAGAATCATTTGTCTGTAAATCAGGTCACCATGGTCAGGTTTTTAGTTCACTGAAAAGAGAAGGCTGTTGAGAAGCAATTATTTGTGAATCGGACTATCCTAATCGTGTCGTATGTTTTTGGTTATTCTTTCATACAGTGGTTCAGTCAGTTTGTGAATCTGTCTGTACTGTTGTTTTTGTGCGCGTACCAGTGAGGACATCTCAAACGAAAGATAAGCTCTTGGCAGACTTCAACCTCACAAACGAAATACAATAGCCTAAAATGTAAAATACGCCGTTGAAAAGCAGTGCAGGATCACTGATTAGTTCTGCATTTTAGAGAACTAGGTTTCACGGCCAGTTGTGCAGGACGGTTTCCATTTTCAGGAACTCGCTTCAGTGTCTCAGGTGCAACTGTAAAGTAGCTGCTTGTGCATAATTTTCACAATTACTGCTGACAAGGAGTTTGTCAGACCTCAGAGCACCTGGTCCAGGGTCAGTTTGCATGCTATTTTCAAACTTTTAAGATTCTGCACAAGCAAACATCTGTGAGCATGACTGGTTTGCTTTTTGCTATAACTAACTGCCATTGCCATATTTAAGTTATGTGAATATTTAATTCTTTGTTTTTTTACCGCTGATAGAATGGCATTAAAAAACTTGCATCGCTGCAGAGATGTGGCATGTGCTGATGATGTCTGTAGGGATAATCTGCCTCCTTATATTACAGACATCTTGTAATATAAAACTCTGCTGAGTGCCCAGTTTTGACCTTTACAGCTTACATTTGAGAAATCATCATGCAGGTTGACATATGATAGGGTCTTGAAGCCCAAGATGATAGTTAGGACTGTGGCTCTGCATTTGGTTCAGCAGTTCAGTGATTTTTTTTTGTTGTTGTTGTTTTTGAGGTTATTCTTTAAGGTTGCATTAAATATAGTTTTTTAGTGATGATAAGTGCTTAGTTTAACAGAAAAAAACGATGTCAACATGTATTATTTGGAGATTATCTGTCCGCAGTGGTTCTTTGTTACTGCTACTCTACAGTTGCTTATCAGAGCATTTATCTCCACTGTTCTCTTTTAACAAATTGAGTGCACACTCCATAAGCCCTAGTGGTGCACCTGTTTCATCTAATAAAATCTTTCCAGAGACCTAGGCATTTCATTTGCAAACCTATTCAGTTTTTTTTTCTGTCTGTTCATGTTTTAGGGTTAAGTAACAATACACCAGCAGGGCCTTGGTGAGGTGTTTAAAGCGTAACTTTACTTTGTAACAGTCTTTGAGTCCCATGTCGGTAGTATATTGTAAGACTCTAGCATGCAGTGACTCTCCCAGCCACTAGGTGGTTCCAGTGGTGTATACAGTTCTTTGTGTTAGTGCTAATCAGGTTCATTTGTAACACCTGTGGACTGGTCTATTTAAGCAAGCTTCTCTCAGTGAATTATGTTCAGTCTTGGACCTTTAATGGATGTATTTTTGTTCCCGAGAAAAGCTGTTTTTTCATTTACGCAAGTATTCTGCTGCCATTTTGTTTTCTGTATCTTTTGTGGAAGCTCGGCTTCTGAGTTTTGTTGTACTTTGTTAAATACCCAGTAAACACCTTTTTGTTCAGCAATCCAAGCCTTCTGAATGTTACTCCTCTGCTCTTGGGTCCAACTAAAATACATGTCTGCTATGGCTCAGTGAGGAAAACCTCATTCCCTCAACTGAGAGACCTGTGTTCGATCCCAGCGCTTGGCACCCCATCACAGCAAGACTGAACAAAAAGATGGACCCAGCAGAAGATGCTACTTCCAGTGCTGAGCATATCCTTGCTGCTCTTTCTGACCAAGCCTCTATGGTTCACAAACATGAACAGATGTTAACTGAGATCCTTCAGCAGTTAAGTCAGCTGTCTGCCCATCCAGCATTTACCACTCAATCCACGCCAACGGATCATTCTAGACCTTCACGGACTGACTTTTTACTTGAGCCCAGGCTACCCGCACCAGAGAGATATGATGGGAACCCAGAGAGGTGTCGAGGCTTCATTACTCAGTGTTCTCTAGCTTTCGGCCTACAACCTAACAGTTTTCCAACTGAGAGCAGCAAGGTGGCATACATAATGACTCTCCTTACAGGAAAGGCGCTGGACTGGGCAACAGCATTGTGGGACCACCACTCACCACTCACTGACAATAGTGATCTGTTTGTTGCAGAGATGAAGAAGGTATTTCATCATCCCCCTAGTGGAGGAGATATTGACCACAGACTACTTCAAATTTCTCAAGGAACACGGAGCGTGGCAGAGTTCGCTATTGAATTCCGCACTTTAGCCACAGAGAGTGGTTGGGACCAACAGGCCCTAAGAGCAGCGTTTCACCATGGTCTCTCCCCTGCACTAAAGGATGAACTGGCATTTCGTGATCCAGCTCCTGACCTGGAGTCCCTCATAGCCATTGCCATCAGAATAGACAACCGCATTCGAGACCGCAGACAGGAACGCCACAGGGACGTTGGAATGTCTGAGCCCCAAATTTTTAGTAGCACCTTTGAATCACCAACACCTTCTATGAATTCTGAGGAACCCATGCAATTGGGAAGGGCTAGGTTGTCACAAGCTGAAAGAGACCGTCGCATGAGGGAGAGATGCTGCCTATATTGTGGAAAACCAGATCATTTCAGGTTCAACTGCCCTGAGTTAATGGGAAAAGGCAACTCGTCCAAGGAGAGGGGCTGGGACGAGAGTAATTAACTTCCCCCGACCGGCAGCCTCTGGGGTTTCACTCCAGGTTTCACTGCATCTGGGTAATCAACGTCACAAGTTGTGGGCCTTCATTGACTCGGGAGCTGCAGGAAATTTTATGGACTATGCTTTGGCTAAACACCTGAGAATTCAGCCTCTTATAACCCAAAGACCTTTGACCATAACCGCATTGGATGGGAGACCTCTGGGTTCTGGCCAGGTAAGCCAATACACACCACCTCTCCACATGCTGACTAATAACCATAGTGAGAAGATACAATTTTATTTGATCCACTCACCAGAGTTCCCTTTGATTCTTGGCTACCCATGGCTGTCTCTTCACAACCCACACATAGATTGGACATCTAGAGAATTAATTGCTTGGGGCACTAATTGTGGGGATTCAGACCTGTCTCTTTGTTTATTTTTCGAGTTCCCGAAGACATCTCTGAACTCTCGACCAGACACTCCCAAGTCACTGCCTGCTCCTCTCCGGTCAACAGCCCAATCCATAGAGGTACTAACTATTCCCAAACTTCAACCTGTGACCTCTAGTAACTCAGTGTTGTCTTCTCAGTTATCTCGAGTCCCCAGAATATACAGATCTCTGTGAAGTCTTCAGCAAGACCCGTGCTGCTTCCCTGCCACCTCATAGACCCTATGACTGTGCAATCAATCTACTTGCAGGAACCTGTCCTCCTAGAGGGAGACTGTATTCACTCTCAGCCCCTGAAAGAGCCGCTATGGATGACTATATTAAAGAGGCACTTAACAGTCAATTCATTCGCCCATCTACGCGCCAGCAGGAGCTGGATTCTTTTTTGTAGCAAAGAAGGATGGTAGTCTTAGGCCATGCATAGATTATCGTGGACTGAATAGCATTACGGTAAAAACCGCTACCCCTGCCACTCATGACTACGGCCTTTGAACTCCTACAGGGGCAACCATTTTCACAAAGCTTGATCTTGAAATGCTTACCACCTTGTTAGGTAAGGGCTGGTGACGAATGGAAGACTGCTTTCAACACCCCCAACGGACATTATGAATATCAGGTAATGCCTTTTGGGCTAGTCAATGCACCAGCAGTATTTCAGGCACTTATTAATGATGTTCTACGGGATATGCTAAACAAGTTTGTGTTCGTTTATCTTGACGATATTCTTATCTTCTCCCGTTGCTATCAAGAACATGTCCAACATGTACGATCTGTCTTGTCTCAACTGCTAATTAATGGATTATTTGTCAAACTAGAGAAGAGTGAATTTCATGTGTCTACCGTCTCTTTTCTTGGATTCATTGTTTCAAAGGGCAGTGTTCAGATGGACTCCAATAAGTTTAGGGCAGTGCTGAACTGGCCCCAACCACGCTCTGTCAAACAGGTCCAACGCTTCTTGGGGTTTGCAAACTTTTATAGGAGGTTCATTAGGAACTTTAGTTCTATTGCACAACCCCTTACTGCTCTCACCAAGAAGAGATCAGGCTCATTTAAGTGGACTGATAAGGCTAATCAAGCTTTCCTCCGGCTTAAGCAGCGCTTCACTTCTGCCCCCATCCTTACACTCCCAGATCCTGAGTTGCCCTTTGTAGTGGAGGTGGATGCCTCAGATGTTGGGGTCGGAGCAGTTTTATCACAGAGAGCAAGGAGTGATGGCAAGCTCCACCCTTGTGCGTATTTCTCTCGACTTCTCCCGCTGAGAGGAATTACGACATTGGTAACCGGGAGCTTCTGGCTGTGAAGTTGGCACTAGAGGAATGGAGACATTGGCTGAGGGAGCTAAACACCCATTCCTTATCTGGACAGATCACAGGAACCTCACGTACATCCGGGAGGCCAAGCGGTTGAACTCCGCCAGGCTCGTTGGGCCCTATTCTTTAACCGCTTTGACTTTACCCTCTCATATCGTCCAGGTTCCAGGAATGCAAAGCCTGATGCCCTCTCAAGGCAGTTTGACCCACCTGAGGTAGAGGGCAGACCCGAACCAATCATACCCAACTCCAGAGTGGTGGCATCTATCCAGTGGGGACTTGAGGTGGCGGTTAGGAAGGCCCAACAAAGACACCCTGTTCCAGGCAACTGCCCTCCAGGTCGTCTGTTTGTGCCCAACCCCATGCGTTCTGATGTGTTACAGTGGGGTCATGCTTCTCTTCCTTCGGGCCATCCTGGGAGTACAAAGACACTGAGACTCATCCAGAGAAGATTTTGGTGGCCAAATATGCAGAGAGACGTTCAGGCTTTTGTCAACGCCTGTACAGTTTGTGCTCAGAACAAGGAACGCAGAACCCACCCTCAAGGCTTACTGCACTCACTACCCATCCCTACACGCCCCTGGTCACATATATCATTGGACTTTGTTACAGGTCTACCAAGTTCTCAAGGTAACACAGTAATTCTGGTGGTGGTGGACAGATTTTCTAAGGCATGTCACCTCATACCATTACCCAAGATTCCCACTGCAGGTCAGACAGCAGACCTACTAGTGAAACATGTCTTCAGAATCCATGGATTTCCCAAGATATGGTCCCGACAGGATCTCAGTTCACTTCTCGGTTCTGGAGGGCTTTGGACGTCTAATTGGAGCATCTATTAGCTTGTCTTCTGGGTTTCACCCTCAGTCAAATGGGCAGACTGAGAGGGTCAACCAGGACATTGAAAAGACTCTAAGATGCCTGGTTTCCAACAACCATTCTGCCTGGAGTTCCCATTTGATCTGGGCTGAATTTGCACACAACACTCAATATCATTCATCCTTACGCATGTCTCCTTTTGAGTGCCAATTTGGTTTCCCTCCTCCCTGTTTCCTGAGCAGGATCCTGAGGTCCGGGTTCCAGCTGCTGCTCAGTTAGTGCAGAGGTGTCGACGGGCATGGCAGAAGGCTAAGGTAGCCCTACGTAAGGCCACTCAAACCCAACAGAGGTATGCAAACCAACATCGGAGGGTTGGACCATCACTCAGACCAGGTCAGAGGGTGTGGTTGTCGACTAAGGATCTACCGCTACATGTTGAGTCACGGAAACTAGCACCCCGTTTCATTGGTCCTTTCAAGGTTCTCAGAAGGGTCAACCCTGTGTCTTACCGTCTCCTCCTACCCAGGTCCATGCGTATTCATCCCACTTTCCACATCTCTCGTTTAAAGCCTGTTTTCTATTCTCCTTTGTCCCCAGCCAGGAAGCCACCCCCAGTACCTCGCATTATTGGTGGTCAACCAGCTTACACGGTACGCAGACTTCTGGACTTTCGCCAGCTCAGAGGGAGGAATCAGTATCTTGTTGACTGGGAGGGTTATGGCCCAGAGGAGCGGTCGTGGGTGCCTGCTCGAGATATTCTCGACCCAGACCTCATCAGGGACTTCCACCGTCGTAACCCAATTCAGGGAACGTCAGGAGCCGTTCATAGAAGAGGGGCTCCTGTAAGACTCTAGCATGCAGTGACTCTCCCAGCCACTAGGTGGTTCCAGTGGTGTATACAGTTCTTTGTGTTAGTGCTAATCAGGTTCATTTGTAACACCTGTGGACTGGTCTATTTAAGCAAGCTTCTCTCAGTGAATTATGTTCAGTCTTGGACCTTTAATGGATGTATTTTTTGTTCCCGAGAAAAGCTGTTTTTTCATTTACGCAAGTATTCTGCTGCCATTTTGTTTTCTGTATCTTTTGTGGAAGCTCGGCTTCTGAGTTTTGTTGTACTTTGTTAAATACCCAGTAAACACCTTTTTTGTTCAGCAATCCAAGCCTTCTGAATGTTACTCCTCTGCTCTTGGGTCCAACTAAAATACATGTCTGCTATGGCTCAGTGAGGAAAACCTCATTCCCTCAACTGAGAGACCTGTGTTCGATCCCAGCGCTTGGCACCCCATCACATATATGTAAACAAACAATATGTATCTTTCCCTTTATTACCTTCACAGAGATATCCATTTGTTTGTCAGCAAAAGTTTGTCAGATAACGGAAGTCTAAAGATCATACTTTCACATTTTTCTTGTCTAATTTAAGTTTTTAGTTTTACTAAAAGTCCATCTTGTCAGTGGTGAATTACCCCTTCAGTTTGCTTCTTCAGAAATCTTCACTCTATCACGCTTTCGCAGTTTCTGTAGTATATAGCATGCACATTTTCTGTAAGCATGGAAATCCCGGATGAGCTGTGATACATTTGCCAAAGTGTGTGTTATACAATAGAGCTCACTGCCCTGAATACTGAATCCTATAATAGAAAGTGTTCAACTTTACCTTCAATTTGCTGTGTAATAAATACATCAGAAGAAATAATCACTCAACTCAGTATTTAATTGGACTGACAAGATTTAAGACATAAGACACTGCATTATTAAATTGTTTCTCAATGCGTACAGGCATTTTGATTATACTAGTGTTGTATTTAAACACTGCATTTTTCCTGTGTGAGAGATAATACTTCTTAGTTGAGATTCACAGTTTCATTGCAATTTGGCAAATCTATGCTTTTATCCAAAGTGACTTACATTGCATTCAAGGTGCATATTTGATTGTTTCATGCTTTCCCTGGAAATCAAACCCGTGACCTTGGCGTTGCTACCACTGCCTTCTACTGTATGAGCTACAGGATAGCTGAATATGAAATAACACTCTCGTCAAGCCTTTTCATGGGAACTGTAAGAAAACAGTGGTTCCTAATGCAGACTGGATTTCTAAAAATGTACATTCTAAATAGACAAGACTGTCTGTTTAAAGGGGAACTCAAAACCAAAGAGGTCTGGCCGGTTTAGAAGATGAGCTCTGTTTAAACATTCTCTCCTGTGCTTCTTCAAGCACTGCAAAAGAACTTATTTGATGAATGCCTTCAGTTTAATAAACCCAAAACAAATTGACTGCATTGGTGGGGAAAGTGCTCTGCTCTACCTAACCTTATCTGAACTGAACGTTTTATCACTCATTACATGCTCTTCCTGAAGCTCTCAAGGTCAGGTTCTCTCACTAATACAGAACAATCCGGGCGCTCATTTAAAATCATTTCAAATGGTTTATCACCTTTCATGAACCAAAACAAAATTTGACTCAAATTGTTCTCCACCACACATACATAGTCCTCACCACCTATAGCGATTTCTACATTTTTGAGATTTAGGATTTCAACCTGTCACAGTGCTTACTGCAGGCTTTTAGTTTGACATGGCTAAATTAAGTTTGTTCTAATCATAAAACTTAATTTACATGGAAATTCAAATACCAAAAATCGCAGGACACAATCTAAAATTCTCTGGATTAATTTAGATGTGGTAGTGTTTGTGTTACTGTCACTGTGTGTGTGATTTCCACGAAGTCAGACAGTCGTCTGTTTGCAAACAGTAGGTGAGTATTTTACATATGTTAAAAAAGCCTTCTGCTAAACTTGCACACTACACACTGGCCTGTTTCATGGTGCAACCGCAAGTAAGCAGCATGTTTAAATTTAGGTGCCCATTGAACAGCACAGTATTAAAACGCAGCTTGACTGTAAAGATATGCAATTTAACCCTTTTCCTGACTAAATCAGCTTAAAATACATAAATGCACAAAAACAAATGATCTTCACAGCGTCAAACCTTGTGCTTCTGAATAAATCTTTATTGTTGACAGAAACGCTTAAGTGAATGATTCAAAGTGTCACTCATTGGAACAGTTGCTTTTTTCTTTTTCAATGAATCGGTGCATGTGCATGAGTAACTCATTCAAAAAAATTCATATACACACACATTTTTTTTTTATAGTTTGTTGCTGGTTTTGGCAGTGATTTTTGTTTTGTTTTTGGAAACAGTGTCTTATACCAACAATGCACTTTATTTGCTCAAAAACACAGTAAAAACTGTACTATTTTTAAATATTATTAGAATTATGAGAACAGTTTAATATATTTTAAAAAGCTATTTATTCACGCAGTGGCAAAGCTGGATTTTTGTTACCTGATTATTACATGTCTTCTGTATTAGATAATCATCTGAATATGCTCATAGTGGTGCTCAAGAAGCATTTTATTTTATTACCACAGTTAAAATTGGTTGTGCTGATTAATATGCGAAAACCGCACAAATTTGTGGATTCTTTGATGACTAGAACATTCAAAATAACATTTATTTGAAACAGAAATCTTTTGGAACATTATAATTGTCTTCACTGTCACTGCAAATTGTGTCATTCAATAACAGAATCTAATAGAGATCTAATAGCGAGATTCTAATGGAGCAGGACTGTGGAATGTTTTGGAGACGTCATGAAAGCAAAGACTAAAGAGCAGCGAGACAACATTGATGGCATGTATGGTCATGTGTGCTCACTGGGATGATCAAAGACGTTTAAAAATCAGATGGCGAACAGATTTCAAAAAACTATCCCAAGATGTCCGGTGTCCACAATGGGGTGTATCAGAAGCTGAAACAGCAGCAGCTGGCCTCGGAATGGTTGGATGTTTGTGAGCATGTGTGTTTAAGTGAGCGTTTGATCATTTTCTAAGGGCTTTCCTCACGATGACTCACCTCTCAGTGGGAGGGACCTGATACATTTTCCTTTTGTCAGCTGTTCTTAGATCAGCATAGAGTAATGTGTTAGTGCAGATGTGAGATGGTGGGCTGTAAACTAGAAGAGTGGACTTGAAGAGATTATGTGTGTGTGAGTTTCTTAAAGAAGGCTATACTCACAGAGAACTGAATGTAATTATGCATGATAATAAGCTTTTTGTCTATGATGAAGTACTCTCTCCAGTTGTAGCTTAATATGCAAAGACAATGGCACTGGAAAAAGGTGAAAATGGGCAGTTTGTCCATCTGTGAGCTACTTCTACCTGCTCGAACAGTTAACACTGTATCATCAGATTTTTCAGTCTTTCTACTTCAAAATGTTCAAACAAACAATGTTAATATGACGGGAGATTTAAAAAAAATTACAGTTCAAATCTGTGTAAAAGAAAAATGAAATGGCACGGTTGCATTATCAAATGCATTTTTATATCAGTTTTGTATTTGTTAGCATTATCTGGTAGGGTTAGGCTTGGATTTGGAGTAGGGCATATTTCCAACATGATAACTTTAACTTTTAGCAACAGCCACTGATATTTCAATTCTGAACCACGACAATACATATCTATATCAATGTAGTGTGCCAGAGTTTAGATGAGGTTTAGTGAACCTGTTTTTTAGCACTACTCAGTGGACATTTCTCTTTGAGACATTTACATTTAGAAATTTTGCAGATGCTTCTATCCAAAGTCGCTCACTCACAGATCTCAGACTTCTGGAGGGGATGTAGCTTTGTAATAGTGAATGGAAGTAGGGTGCTGAGCCTGTGGCTGTTCTATAAGCAAACATCAGTGTCTTGAATTTGATGCGAGCTGCAACAGGGAGCCAGTGCAATGAGATAAAGAAAGGTGTAATGTGGGCTCTTTTGGATTGGTTCATTGAAGACCAATTGTGCTGCTGCATTCTGAATCATTTGTAGAGGTTTAATTATGGTTGCAGGAAGTCCAGCCAGAAGAGCATTGCAATACACCAGCCTAGAAATGACAAGGGCCTGGATAAGAAGTTGTGCAGCATGCTCTATAAGAAAGGATTTGATCTTTCTGATGTTGTGTAATTCAAATCTCGAAGATCAAGCAGTGTTTGAAATGTTCTCTTTGAATGTCAGCTGGCTGTCGAAGATTACACCATGACTTATGACCGAAGTTGATGGGGTAAATGTAGACAAACCTAGCTGGATGGTAAAATAGTGCTGTAGAGCTGGAGTGGCTGGGAAGACAAGAAGCTCAGGCCAAGTTCCATGCTGAGATGTCTGATAGGCAACCTGAGATCTGGGCAGGTACTGTTGGATCATCTGGTTGAAATGAAAGGTAGAGCTGTGTGTCATCAGCACAGCAGTGGTAGGAGAAGACATGTGCCTGTATGATGGGACCCAGTGATGTAGTGTATGTGGAGAACAGGAGGAGACTGATCCCCGAGGAACCCCAGTGACCAGTTGATGTGTTTTAGATACCTCTCCTCTCCAGACCACCCTGAAAGACCTACCATTGAGGTAGGATTCAAACCAGCTTAATGGAATACCTGTGATGCCCAGTGATGAGAGGGTGGACAGGAGGATCTGATGGTTGACAGTATCATAAGCAGCAGAGTAGAGCAGTCTACGTTAAGTGGCCTCTCCTGAAATCTGACTGGTTAGCGTCCAGTTTGTTGTTCTATGATAGAAACAGAGTTACCTGGTTGGAAAAAAACCTATTAAAGTGTTTTCGCTATGAATGGAAGGAGAGAGAGAGGTCTATAGTTTTCAAATGAGAAGTGTTCAAATGTAGGTTTTTCTAGCAGTGGGGTTACCTGAGCCTGCTTGAATGCAGTGGGGAAAGTTCCTTTGAAGAGAGATGTGTTTATGATGTGTGTGAGTGCTGTTAAGAGTGTGGGAGAGATGGACGTGCATTAAGGTACTTAAAAACATACAGAGGTACATATTTTTATGAGACCAGATTGAAAATGGTATACTTAAAGTCTGCTTAGTTGGAACAACTAATTTTGTGCATTTTAATTTGAATAGTTTACCCAAAAATGAAAATTACCCCATATTTTACTCACCCCAAAGCTATCCTAGGTGTATATGATCTTATTCTTTCAAAAACGATCATTCTGCTTCAGAGGACATGTGACATGTGATTACAGAGCTTCAAAATAATGGCCACTATTCACAAGAATTACCAAGCTTGGAAGAGTCATGATAAAAAAAAAAAGGTTGTGTTTGTCTGAAAAAGAAAGTCATATACACCTAGGATGGCTTTTGGGTAAGTAAAATATGAAGTAATTTTCATTTTGAGGGTGCCTCTAATTTTAATTTGTTGTGCTAAAGTGGAACTATTGCAAGTATACTTCAGGCATACATTCTTGCATTTAGGCCAATATGATTCAAAGATCATACAATCCTTATCAATAATGACATTAAAACACAATCTAGGCATAACATTTAGATATTTTTATTGCACAGAAATAGTACTGCAAGTAAAGTAATTATAATATTTATATCAATTAGTCTCGAGTGATATGTCAGTAAACCTGTTAATAGTATTTTTCATACACTTAGTATGAAGTATATGTTTTTTACATATTACTTTTTAATAGGGCAAATATGCAACCGAAATGTTAATTTATTTTTATTTTTATTAAACCTAGTCTAGAAATATAGTAGACCAAAATTAGAACAATATATTTTCACCAGTTAAAAATTGTCAGTTATTTCTATATTTTGCTGCAGTGTGTCCAAACATAATTTTTTACATTAATTGTAATAATCCAGTGAGATTTTTGTCTGACAACAACCAGTGCTCCACACAGAGATCTGATCTCATCATCGTATAATCTGTCTGGAATGACATAAAGAAACAGAACAAAATGAGACAGACTAAATCCAGAAGAACTGTGGAGAACAACATCTCAAGGATGCTTCAAGAACCCTATCTGCAAAGCTACTTTAAACGCATTATGATCACACCAAATGCTGATTTAATTTAGTAAATAGAAGTTAACTGATAAAGAAAATCTATTAATGCCATTATTTTTTGCAGTATTTGCAGCATTTTTGCACAAGTGCCTAAACTTTTAACAGTACTGTAGCTTTGCAGGTAGGTTTCTTAAAGCATCTTGGAGACATTGGCACAGTCCTTCTGGATTAAGTCTGTCTCAGTTTCTTCATATCATTCCAGACAGATTGGATGATGATCAGATCAGATCTCTGTGTGGAGAACTGGCTGTTGCCAGACAAAAGTTTCACTGGATTATTACAATTAATTACAAAATGGAAATGTTTTGGAAATGTAATGTTTTGGAAATGTAAATTGATATTTCCTACTGACTCACTACAGCAAAAAAAAAAAAAAAAGATTATTTTTTAGCTGTTGAAGATACTATTATTCTAATAAATTCAGACACCACTGCAGCCATTCCCACCTAATGGTCTGTTCATCCAACCAATAGCAAACAGGGGGGCATTCAAGAAACCGTATGCAAATACTGACTTTTGCGATTCTGTTTGTTGTAAGAAGTGCTGCTTAAATCACAAAAAATCTCCTGTAGCTGTTAATACATCTGTGTGTGAAATGCATGTCTATATTTGCAGTGTATGTAAGTGTGCGCCTTTCTAGTATGGATGTGTGTATGTATGTGTGTATAGGGCTGTAGGAAATGGAGGCCTTTATCATTCCCTGTGCAGGCTTACCTCCCCGTCTCTAAGCAACGGTTGCCAAGCAGCCCGTATAGCTGGAGCAGAACGAGAGAATGAAGAGAATGAGCACGAGAGAGAGTCTGTTTAGCTGAAGGACATCCTACACACACACACACACACATGCGTCAGGAAACGAACACATGGGTTATCTTGTGTGTGTATTTGAGACCACATTGCTGGTTCTGAAGGACAGAGCGCGTGTGTATCCGTGAGTTCTGAATGTTCCATCGGAGTCTCTCAGCCAGAGAACGTGTGTGTGTGTGTGTGAGAAATGCAGGTGTGTGTCTTGCTCTGAGAGACGTGTCTGTAATCACTAAGTGGTTTATCGTCTTTTTTTAGGATAAAGCACAAACTGTTACAGGAATTAGCCACTTGACAACACTGACAGGTTTACGGTGTGTTTGAGCGTCGCATACGGAGTGTGTGTTTGTGTGTGTGTTGTGTATTAATCATCTTAATGACAGCCCTCTGTATGGAGAGAAGCGCCATTACACTGGGTCACGTTTTAAGTTTATTACA
Organism: Puntigrus tetrazona; assembly: GCF_018831695.1. NCBI lineage: Eukaryota > Metazoa > Chordata > Actinopteri > Cypriniformes > Cyprinidae > Puntigrus > Puntigrus tetrazona. The sequence goes on from NC_056703.1 coordinate 11,490,338, forward strand.
TGACATAAATGAATTGATTTCATGGTTGTGTTGCACTTTTCTCTCTCTCAGGGTTGGACGACTGTTTGCTGCAGTATATGAGGACGTTTGAGAGAGAGCAGATAACCGGAGAGCAGCTGCTTCACATCACCCATCAGGAGCTGGAAGAGCTTGGCGTGACCCGCATCGGACACCAGGAGCTCATTCTGGAGGCTGTGGACTTACTCTGCGCACTGGTGTGTGTGTGTGTGTGTAAAAGAGACTGGCTGTGATAATGATGTGTTTGTTTTGTATTAATGACACAACAGACATTTTAATCAAACTCCGCTTAACACTGAATGATTAGCACCCAGCGGGGATCTCCCAACCAGTACACAAAAAGAGGAGGGAGTGTGTGGAGCGAAGGGAAGTGCGTTTTTGGTTTTGATTGGCTGAGGGAGGAATTCACACATCATAGAGAAAGCGAGAGAGAGAGCGAGGAGGAGTTATATTGAACTAGTTAACATCCTCACAGCTGTTCATGCAAATTCATCTCAGAAGCTGGATTCAGGTTTTTAAGAGCGGACAGCAATAAATATAAATGGGGTCTAAAGCAATTGGAGATCTGATAATAGATGACAGCAAATGTTTCAAACATGATTGAAATAGCTTTCAAAAATAGTATATATGTACTGATGACTATTTTTGAATTTGTTTTTTTTTTCAATTGTTTTGTTGAAATTTAAAAAACTAAAAAGTGGAATTTAAAAATGTAAAAAAAAGGATTTTGACATGTTCTTTTTTACATTTTAGTTCATTTAAATTTATATTAAATTGTAATTTATTATATTTCCATTTTAGTCAGTAATTTTAGTATTTTTTTAATGATTTTGAGTTATATATTTATTTATCATTTAAATTTAAAACGAAACCAACTTCTAATTTCACTCATTTCATTTTTTTTAATAGTAGCAAACAATAACACCATTGTCAAGATGGTATCTTATAAATTAAAATCACCCATCTGTCAATCACTTAGCTACAATGAGGGGTTTTAAATTTGCATTTTATATCTGGCTTTAAAAGAAAATAATACTTGATAAAGTTCTTACCTTACAAGACCTAACAGAAACATTTCAGCATGCCTGATATTAACATGCAGTGACACAGACCATGTTAGGCACACCCAAAGATCATTAAATGCATGAATTAAATTCAGCTTAAAAAATCGACTTAATTTTTCAGCAGTTTACACAATACAAAAATAAAAAATGCATTATAGATTCTCACTGGAATATATTATTGGGTATTGTGAGGTGAACAGAATGAAAAAAACAAAAACATACAAAAGTGGAAGTAAAGCACAAAGGCTGCCCTCTGAAGCACCATCTCAAAGTCTTTTTCTCCTCATAAATGTTGCATTAAGCCTTCTTTAAAACAAGAGTCACCTGTCACCAGATCATTCCTAAATCCTCACAGGATTGTGCTGACCTTCCAGGGTTTGTTCTTTTAAAATCTTTTTCTTTGCTTTGGGTTTCTGCAATTTTTTCTATCACACATAGCGACCTGAAAATGTATTTCGATTCTAAAGATGCCTCGGAGAGCTTTTAAGAAGGTGCCATGAACAACATCAAAGATCTTACTGTTGAACCTATTTATGTAAGGATCTATTTATAATAACGGTTTGAACATTTAATGGGTGTCTGCATATTAATATGCATTGTGGCTCTAATTTATGCAGGGCTTAGATAAGAGAACAGTCACGACTGTAGAAAATGACACGTCAGAGCTGCAGGTACCAACAAACACCATATAAAGAAAAAAATCGAGAGTCGGAAAACCCCTCCTGTCTATAAATGAGCGATGTTGTGTTGAGCTGATTAATACTATAAACAAACCTAAAAGAAATGTGAGAAAATCTTCTGGTTGCCACTAAAAGCTTTGAAACAGTCAGTTGTGAACCAGAATGGTCCAATGATTGAACTATTCAACTGATCGATTCACAGAAATGATGGGTCTCCAAGCAGCAGTTCAGAGAAAACGACATTTATTCTGAGTAATGCCTTTGCCAGATATGAATGGAGACTTGATTGTGCTTTATTTTATTTCACGGTGTAGGCAGTCTTTTATTTCTGAGTAATTTTGTTAGTGTGTAGTGATGACCCTCTGTACATGCTGCGAGAATGCAGTTTGATGGGTTTTTCTTCTGCTTACACTTAAACAGTGTCTCAACGACAAAATCAACCATAAGACTGCTTTGGTTTACTAACTGAAACCTTCTTTGACAAAAAAGGTATTGGAATTTGTTGTAAAAAGAACATTTTCAAATTTATGTATCCATTTTATTTCTTAAATTTATTTGCACAATGGCAATCTTTATCAGCCATTACACCAGTCTTCAGTGTCACGCGATCCTTCAGAAATCATTCTAATATGCTGATTTTGTGCATTTAAAGGGTTACTCCACACTAAAATGTTCCAAACCCGTAAAAGCTTTGTTCATCTTTGGAACACAATTCAAGATATTTTGGATGAAAACTGTGAGGCTTGAGACTATCCCATTGACTGCCAACTATATAAGAATACTCCGTCTGTCATCAGTGGTTCAATCTGAAGCAACAAGAATACTTTTTGTATGCAAAGAAAATAAAAACAGCAACATTTATTCAATTATTTGTCTCCTCTGTGTCTCTCTGCATCACCGTAGACGTCTTTTTGTTTAAATTATGGTTGCTGAATAAAATAAGAAAAAAAATCTTACTTGTGAACTTATGAATGGTCAACATTTTTTTTCTCCTGTTGCAGAACTATGGCCTAGAAACAGAGAATTTGCGGACTTTGTCGCACAAACTCAATGCTTCCGCTAAGAACCTGCAGAACTTCATCACAGGCCGCCGCCGCGGGGGTCATTATGACGGACGGGTGTCACGGCGCCTTCCCAACGACTTCCTGACATCAGTTGTTGACCTCATCGGAGCAGCTAAAAATCTACTAGCCTGGCTGGACAGGTACTTAAACAGATCTAAACAGGGCATGAACTCACCTGGGCTGAACAGAACAAACTTGAACGCTACATTAAATCACAGGATTTAATGAGACTGCAATCAGACTTGATCGTAGGCTTACTGAATCAAAACGGAGTCAAACTGGCTGCCCAAACTTACTAGATATTTTGCTCAAAGTGAAAACTATTCGCTAACTTTTTTTGGTTTTGAGTCTAGCCCGGGTCATGTCATGTTTAAAATGTGAAAGGAAAAGAAAAAAGTAGCTCTTGATGATTGGTATGGATAGTTGTTTGTGTTCATCTCTTCGTGTGTGTGTGTTTTGCTTTGTTTGCAGGTCTCCATTTGTCAGTGTTTCTGAGTACTCAGTGCTGAAGAACAACATTGTTCAGCTCTGTCTAGAGCTAACCACCATAGTACAGCAGGTGTGTGTGTGTGTGTGTGTGTGTGTGTGAGAGAGAGAGCGTTTTGGTATTAAACGCACACACAAACAGCAGAGTAATTTATTATTATTTTAATGTAGGTGTTTCTCTTTTCCTCTCAGGATTGCACAGTGTATGAAACAGAGAATAAGATTCTACATGTGGTGAGTGTTTCTCAAGCTATACACGCCTGCTTTTCACACACACACACACACACACATGTACACTCCCTATTAACTGTATTGTATTGAAAACATCTTATTTTGATTAACACAGGCAACTTACTTTAACTCTGTAATGCAATAAAAATTAAAGCCATATGGAAAACCTAAATGAAAGTCACATATTTGTTAAACCCCTTTAGTCGTGTATTGTTTGATTTGTATAAAAAACGCAAAGCAAAGAAAATGTCCTTTAAGATGCGAACATACACATCTGCTAAAGGCAGGTTAGAAGACTTAATTTTATAATATACTTTTACTATACAGTAATTGCAAAGTCTTTTACAAGTATAGTGAAGAAGCACACGCTCACACACTTTTCTCACTCACGCAGTATTTAAAAGTATATTTCAAGTAAAACGTGCTCGTGGAGTCACATGTATCTAGCCTGCTCTCAAGCAAAAATCTGTTATGTGTGTGTTTAGCCTAAGGTTGGATATCTTGAATAATGCAGATTGTGAATTTTTCTCCCTTCAGGATCACTGCCTGTAGAACAGAAAAAGAGGGAGGAAGGGAAAGATGGATGGAGACAAATAGAGAGAAAAAGATGAAAGAAATAGTATAGCATGAATAAATCTATATATAGCATACGGCTTGATATATTATACATTATGGGTACATTTGATGATGCTGAATGCCTTTCATGTTAATGGTTCGTGCAGTATCGCCAGTGCTCACTGCGTCTTTCCAGTTCAACAGCTATAATTAGATTGAGAGATTTACGGTAGAATCGCAAACATTGACTGACAACACTGCCTGTCTCTCTCTTATTGTCTCTCTGTCTTTATCTCTCTTTGCAGTGCAAGACTCTATCAGGTATCTGTGAGCACATTATTTCATTGTCGTCTGATTCGTTGGTGTCACAGTCCGCTCACCTAGAGGTTGTCCATCTGACGAACGTCATGCCTAGCGAAGGCTTGGTGAGTAAACAATGGCACTATCCCTTATATAACCAATAGAAATATGAGAATACGCAACTTTAAGACAACTATTTGTTGACATTTGTTCAGCATTCGTTATTGCGGCACCTCATGCATTTATGTTGGAAAAGTAACCTGAAAGTACGAGTACACAAATAACTACATCTGAATTTAAAATGAGGAAAATATGTGGTGCATAAACATACAGTATTTGGTACCTAACAACTATTTTTATTTTTCAAAAAAGCTTACAATTGTCTATGAGCTGTTTTGTACATTGTACCATCTTTAATTCAGAGTTTCACAATTGTAAATATGATTTGGTCATTCATTTGCTCAGAATTGGTATTTACAATATTTCTAAATACATGGAACTATCTGTTTGTGTGACTAATAGCAAGAATGAGAAAGCAGCTTGAAAACAATCATTGTTTTTGTAATTCCACTGAGTGACAGAAATGATACACTTTAGCACATTTTGAATAATCTCTCTAAATCTAGCTGTGATTGGTTTGATTGATTGAGTTTATGATTGACAGCGTCCTCTTTCTTCTTTTTAGGGCATGTACATCAAGTCCACATATGACGGTCTTCATGTGATCACTGGAACCACAGAGAATGTGAGTTCAAAGCTGGATTTATTCTTCACCCGTCTTGTATAAATTGCCCCAATCCAAACTGTAAAATTATAAACAGCTGTTCACCTCACTTTGTCCTGTCTGGGAATGCCAGGGTGGTCATATAAACTGTTGAATTTTTCATTTTTTATGATCAGTCTTCCACTCCGTCATCCACACTTTTAATAACATAGTTTAAATACTAAATCGCTAGATTATATTTTCCAACGTCGAGAGTACAAAATGTTTTTGAAGTAAACCCATTTTACAAAAGACAGATGCGCATACAAGCAGCTTTCCTCTCTGTCTCTCTCTCTCTCACCATATTTAGGAAGAAATGTAGAAATATGAAATTATTCGGGTAATAGTAACGGTGGTTACAGCCCCGATAAGACATGAAAATATGTTTTCAGAGTATCATGTTGTCACTAATGTTAGTGTTTTTACGTTAGCAAACTAGTGAATTTTTGGCAAACATTTGTTTTAATAACATGACTGTAAATACAAACACGTGATTGAATGTAACATAAAACAAATGATTACTTTTCATTAAAGTCTTTATTACTGTCAATAATGCTTACATTTATAGTTCACTCGGGCACCGATGTTACCGATGTTACCAATGTTCATTCTGAGGGCTATCTGGCCCTTCTTCTTACCCCTAGCCATACAACCAAAAGAGGATCGAAATAATGCAGGGAATAAACGCATGAGAAATCACAATAAACAGTCTTTTAAAAATCCAAATAGTAAAGCCCTATGTCAAGCACCTAGAGTAAACCCATGTCAATTTTAAGAGCATCATTTGTGATGCTGTGCGATAGGACTTCTTATCTGTAGGAAAAGCAGCTCTGGTTTCCTTCAGATTGTCAGTGCCCATTTCAGGCAGTGTTGCTCTATAAAGCACATGCTGTGCTGCAGCTCTTCTGTGGGGACAGCAGAACCAGGTCATCCGCATAGAGCAGGCACTTGATTTCAGAGCTGGGTAGAGTGAGGCTTGGAATGGTGGATTGTTCCAGGGCTGTTGTTAAATCATTTATGCACGTGTTCAATTAGGTTGGACTTAAGTTATAAGCCTTTTTTTTAGCTGCTAAAAAAGAACAGGATTCATTGATTTCTAACTCTTAATGCACATTTGCTGTTCAGCTAATGGAGGATCTTCCTCATCAAGACATATCAGAGCAAAAAAATCATCTGAATAATACTCTGGACTGGCGTGGTATAGTTTAATGGTTAAACATTTGAAAAGAATTGTTCAAACCCCAAAAGGTCTGAAAATGTCTACCATTGTACCCTTGAAAAAGACATTTAATTTAAGGTTGCCCCAGGCAGACTGTTATCAAATGACTACTTACTGTGTTTGAACAGATTCTGAAAATACTCTTTGAAATAAACACTTGTGTACAGAAAGAAGAAATGAGTAGAGCTGCATTTCTCAAAAGCATTGTATGCTTTGTTGATTGTAGAACACACTGGGCACTGATGCTCTCCACAATCTTCTTAGGCTTACAATGCTTTTGGGAAATGCAGCCCAGATGTGTGGGACTTTGATTAAAAGATCCTCAAACATTTTTCATAGGGAAGGTCAACATTCAAGCATGTGTGATGCTATAATAGAATTTATTTCTATAATGAGCAGGGGTTATTAATCTGTCTGTCTCTCTCTTGCAGTCTCCTGCAGATCAGTGTAAGAAGATCCATGCAGGTGACGAGGTCATTCAGGTCAATCACCAAACTGTGGTGCGTATCATTGCATCAGAGCATATGTGCAGTAATGTTTGAGCAGGCATGAATGATTATCAGCTGATGCTCAAGGGTTTTCAGGTGGATCTCCTAAAGCCTGTTATATGCATGTCTGAAAATGTCAAATTCCTTCATAAGAAATGGTATTTTTCATTAAGGAAATCATTAGCAAAATGAGACTTATTTTAGGGCCATACATATTTTTTGCTCTCTAAAAGCTTTTTCTCCCGTACACGCCATGTGGACAAAAATACGTTTATTGTGGCCACAAGTTAAGAATTTGTTTCTATGGATTAAGAATTAATTCCCTCATTATAGTCAAATTGTGGTCAAGAATGAAATATTTATTTCCACAACTTATTAATCGGTTCCCTCATTTTAGTCAAATGTGACCATTTGTTCAATAAATTACTAAAACGTGACCATGATTCTTAATTCCTAATCTGTCATAGCAGGGGACCAATCATTAATTTAATCCCCAGACACCATTGCTTTAAATTTGGTTTTTAAATCGCTTTAATTTAAATATTGTATTATACACACACACACACAGTGGTGTGAAAAAGTGTTGGCCCCCTTCCTAATTTATTTATTTTTTTGTTGTGTTTTTTTTTTTTTTATAATGTTTCATCGAACAAATTTAAATATTAATCAAAGATAACACAAGTAAGCACAACATGCAGTTTTTAAATGAAGGTTTTTCTAATGGAGGGAAAACAAAATCCAAACCTACATGGCCTTGTGTGAAAAAGTGTTTGGATACATAACTGTGGTTTATGACACCTGAGTTCAATTTCTTGAAGTAGTGATGAAGTCCGACTAAACGATATTTGTTTGTGTTAAAGTGGAACTTTTGCAAGTATACTTTAGCTATACTTTAAAAATCTTGAGATTTCAGAATCATTATTAATAGCGATATTAAAACACATTGTAAAACATGCGTCATTTTAAAACGTGCATTATCCAATAAAGAAATACTCAAAATAAAGTTACATTTTTTTTGTATGAAAGTATGAAAGAAATGTATTTGATGTCCTTTGCCATTATTTATTTAGTTATATTTTGTTTTTATTTATAAATCATCTCTATCTTTAGGTGGGCTGGCAGTTAAAGAATTTGGTCAACTGTCTCCGTGAGGATCCGAGCGGAGTCATCCTCACACTGAAGAAGAGGCCACAGAACACTCTGGGCTCCACCCCTGCACTGCTGAAGAATGCCCGCTGGAAACCACTCGCCCTGCAGGTGTGTGTGTGTGTGTGTGTGTGTGTGTGTCAGGATAGTTCAATGTGTTTGTTCAAGTGTATCCATTTAAAATGTAGTGTGTGCGAGTGTATGCGTATGAGTGCATCTCAGAGCAGTGAATGAGTTTTGTACAGCTTGTTGCCATGGCAGCCAGAGTTCCGTGGTTGCTCTGGATACAAGTATCAGACAGATGCAGTTAAAGCTTGCACATGTGTCCTCTCCTCACAGTCACGACACAGAGGAGCGGAGTGGACCTTCACTCATGAATGAATCCACTTTGGTGATCTAAAGGACATAATGCTTATTGACATAATTACAGATCAACTTATGGCGAAAGAGGATTTTAAATCCTTCCTTCCTGAATAAATAAATAATTCAAGAGCACACATATTCAATGCTTGTGAATTACTGAATGGAAGATAGTTGTTGGTGGGCTATTTGGACAAAATCATATTTCTCAATATGTCCTTTTATTTCACAGTAAAGACAGTACTCTATATCAAAATATAGGTTTTTTTGCTTTAAATATGGTCTTTATGATATCAAAATTTATCATAATTCTTGTCACCAGCGTAAGTATAAGCCTAAAAAAAAAAAAAAAAAAAAAAAAAAATGGAAGCTCACTCAGGTCATTTAGTGATGAAATATGGGACAAAACTGAAAAAAAATGCTACATTTTATAAAGTGGTCAAATTAATAAAAACAATGCTATACTTCACTGTAAATTAAAAATATATATATATATATATATATATATATATATATTTATATATATATATATCAGTGTTGTAGGTATCGCATTACAAGCAATGGTTTGTAATCACATTACTTTTTTTTCAAGTAACTAGTAAAGTGACGCATTACTTTTTAATTTTTCAAGAAAATATCTTTTTCAAAGAAACAACACTGGTTACTTTGTTTTCCCATCTATCTATTCCTGTCCCTGTGTTGAGAGAAATCAGAAGGTCAGAGGCGTTGTGTGTGAAAACAGTGTAATTCTAGACTAAATGTGAATGTGTATTAATACATATCACTTGCAGATTTAGCATTCAAAGTTACTTAAAAGCAGTGAATTGCAAAAAAAAAGATGCAAACTTGCAATAATTAAATATGTTAATACAAATGTATCTAATCCCACTTTATTTACCAAAGCCTTTGCTTTGATGATCCAGTTTAACCACACTAATAAACAAAAATGACTTTAGATAAACTGACAATTGTGCTCATTGTTTTTGATCGCCACTGAGTATTGAACCTTTTTCTGTATTCTGTACAGGCAAGAATAGCCTAAGGTTTATTCATTACACTTTTTGGTGTGACAGGCCTTTTACATTTGCTAAAAATAGACTTTCTTATATTAAAAACAAAGCCCTGCTCAAATTTAAAAAGTAACATGAAAGTAACACAAAAGTAACTCAACATTACTTTTCATAAAAATTTACTAAGTAATGTAATTAGTTACTTTTTTAAGGAGTAAAGCAATATTGTAATGCATTACTTTTAAAAGTAATTTTCCCCAACACTGATTCAGTATATTTCCTTTTATAAAGTTATTAAAGTAAAGTGATTTAGTCAAGAGCATTGAGAGGTGTTATGTCATGTTGTCATGTTATGTTATGTTGCTGTTCGATTAACATGAATGACAGACAACAGAAACATTAGACTGCTGTCACTTTAAGAGCTGACACTAAGCGCTTTCACTTAAACTACCGTGTTTATGAGAATACGTGCAGAGACGGGCATTTTGTTTCATAAAAGTGTATGTATTTAACCATCCAAGGCCTATAAAGCAGCAAAATGTGCATATCATGTGCATATATCATAATCATTGAGTTCTCTTTAACTGCTGATTGCATTTCAGAAAATGTTTTTAAACCACAATACTTAAAAACGCATGCAAACGTCAAGTTTTCATGGTTATGTAGCACAGCAACCTCAAGTAAACACGTAACGGCGATAAAGGCAATCATCCAAAGTCTCTACTGGTTGGCAGATCGCTATATCGCTCACCCCAGCTGGATAAAATGACTTAAGAATAAAAAGGACACAGTTGCACTGAAATATTTATGTGCAATAAAACAATGCCCACTGATAACTTCTAACGATAAATCTTTCAGTTTTTATGCACATGATTCTCGTGTCTCTTCTTCTTGGGTTGCTGCCTGCTGCTTGTTGCTATGCTTTTCCTCATTGCTAACTGACTGATGCAGCGCTCATGGTTGCTAAGGGCAACACTATCGTCGTTTTCTCAAAACACACTCTTGGTCCTCCATTAGTCAAAGGTTTTTAGACGCGTGTGTGACTGATCTCTGTCCTGCCCTCTAGTGAAAATAACCGCACCAGACTAACATACTCTGCAACTATATTTGGAAAAAATGTTTTTTACTTGTCTGGCATTTGTTTGGTGTAATAGCTGATTTCCATGTAATTACTTTCAATTGCATTAATATAATAACAGAAACAAATTATCATTAGCTTCACATTAAGGCTATTTTGTGCATATTTTTGATTGACAGCCGCTGTCCACAAGCCCATGCAGTGGTTCTCCCACGCCCCCCAGCACGCTTGGGTCGGTGGGCCTCTCACCTGGAGTGGACACACCTGGAGGACATGATGTGTTTATTCTTTCCCCCGTCTACGGACACAGGTATTCACATATGAAATATAAGATGTATTCAAAACGGTTTAATTTAGCATGTTGGTGTAATTTTCACTTTTTTCCTTTCGTTGGCTCTTTTTCTCACTCATTTAGAGAGGATGATCTGGATCGGGGTGGGTTTGGTGTGTTTGGCTCAGATTCTCCGGGGTATTATGTAGAACAGGAAGTACTAGGGGGTCAGTACTTCCCCCTCCTGGAAGAGGATTCTGGGAGAAATACCGGACTGCGACGCAGAGATCGCACCCCAACTCACAGTAAGCAATGCAATTAGAAATATGCAAAAAGAATGAAAATACTAATAAATAATATTTACATTTAAACAGAAATCTTAATTTAGTTATTTGTATGTAATTATTATTGATGTCCTTAAGTAGTTTATTATAAGAAATATTTTTAAAATTTTTTGTACAGGATGATTTCAATTGCCATGTATCAGTTTAAATTTAGAAAACTGTTCTGTAAAAATTATTATCAGTTTTTTTTCTTTGCTACTGTCCTAATTCATATACATGAGGTACTCTCAATTCAGAACAACAAACTATGGTACATGCATGCTGTCTCTATACTACATACAGAATACGGCATTCTCTGTTTTAAATAATATATGAAACCGTGCACCGTTTCATATATTATTAAATAAACTGTTGTATGCTTATGCGAAGTTGCACAATGTACATCTTACATCATGTCTGGAAGGCCATTTTTTAAGCTGGACATAGATGCAGTGCATTACGGGAGATTAAGCCACTAGGGAGCTCCGGCTTTAAAGTGCAAATCTCAGCCATTTAGTATGTTGTCATTGCACTACAACGTGCACTGTATTACACGCCGAGAGAATAGATGCTCTGAAATGCACCAGTACATACACAGATACACACTTAAATGTTCATCTCTGCCTATAGGTGACATCCGACAGGTTTCAATGGGAACTGAATGGCTGGCAGAGCCTCAAGAATCCGGAGTTTACAAAAGAGGAAGCAGAGGTGATGATTTTACTTTGCTGGGACATTTAACCAATTAAACACTTTTTACTCCACTGGCAGCAACTTGTACTTTAATTTAAAACTCATGTGCCTTATTGTTATTGTAGACGTTGTTGCTACCTGGTCTCATGGCATAAATATACCTTAGTGCACTTTTCTACTTTTGGAGACACAAAATATGTACCAACACGTACATATCACTTAACACTATTGGGTAGGTTTAGGGTTGGATTTGGTGTAGAGCAAATTTCCAACACGAGTATTAACTTTTAGCAACAAATATTTGAATTCTGAACCGCCGCAATACATACCTATATCATGTACTGAGCTCATGTACTGAACCTGTGTTTTAGCACATTGCTGGAAATGTGCTGTAAGGTACATAAAAATGGTTTTGTACAAAAAGTGCACAGATATACATATTTTTAGGAGACCAGGTTGCTTCTGACACCCACGGTCAATGCTGATTTTCTGATTTTATCTTTCTAGCAAGGAAATTAAAAGTGGTCCACTTAAAAATGCCATTAACAGTTCTGTCTTTTAAAAAATGGACAGATGTTGGTCTATGTGAGGATTTTAGGTCAGAGCTCAGTGTTGGCAATAAATGCTCCATCTCTAATGCTTACAGTATCACTAGGAAAGAGCGGTGTAAGCCAGTGGGTAGGTTTCCCACTCATATTTCATAGGAAATATGCACAATTTTTGCATTACAGGAGATTAAGCCACTAGGGAGCTCCGGCTTTAAACTGCAAATCTCAGCCATTTAGTGCATTTCATAGGAAATATGCACAATTTTCTTGCCTTAAATTTAAAATGTGCGACTCATATTCAGATGAAAATATAAAAATCACATTACTAGTTTTCTTAATATGTGAATATCTTTGTTCATGTTGGTTTCAATCTATTAAGTACAATCTATTACTAACTACAATCTATTTTATTGCATTATATGGCAATATCCTGGCATTTGCAGTGTAAGTTGATTTCAATGTGTATGTGAAGAACGTAAATGTCACAAAACTACAGAACTGACACTTCATCAGAACAGAGAACAAAAAGCTGTAAGGTGGTGACTTTGTTCTAGTGAACTTTGGAACCAAAAGCAGGAAATACTATTACGCTGTGAATTGTAAGAGTAGCAAAGAGTAAGACTGACTTCTTTGAAGATGCCACCTGAGCTTCAGAAAGCAGGAGGAAATGTAAACGATCATTATCGCTGCTGTTGGTTGTTCAGTACGGTGTAACTTTTTTTGGACTATATTTTAGAATGTCAATGACAGTTGTCCAACTTTACTTTTTGGTTTTTGGGGTGTGAAAAGTGACGTATAAACATGCCAAATGATTAATGTATTGCTTCCTTGTTTGTGGAAACACAGCCCTAAGAATAGAACAGAGATTGTGTAGGTGACAGTGGCACAGATATAATTAGAAAGAAACCTCCTTGAGGGGAAATAAACCTCTAAAACCTCTCTCACACAGACAGGAAGGCGTCAGAGTAGTTTCGTGCTGTGGCAGCTGAAGTCATGAAGAGTTGAATATTTTGCAATACGCTCATGTTGCCATTATAATGTCTTTGGCTCAGAATGTGACTCGCTGTTTGGTTTCTGTCTTTGCTCATCAGATTCTGATTCCTCCCTCTTGCGGTTCCTCAGTGATGATAGGATTTTGTTGATCCAGGAAGAGGCAGAGTTTTCCCAGCGTGACACTAGCAGGCGATCCAGAAAGAAGAGCCGAAACCCCAGCAGTCCCAGTTTTCCCATTAGTCCCTCTATGCTTGCCCCTCCTGTGCGTCTGGACACAGGTCCCCCTGAAGGGCTGCCCTTCCCTGTTCCAGACTCGAATACGATGCCACACTACCATGTAGGTGAAAATGTTGAATCTGATCTGAGCTGGGGCTGTTCGTACGCAATTGTTTGATGTCAGTCAAAATCAGTTTGGTCTGTGTTTAAACTTTTGAGGCATACCAGGCATTCTGACATTTATACTTGTTTAATAAAAAACAACAACATAAAATTGCCTCATCTATTTACATACTAGCCAAATTATTGATCTATAATTTGATCACGTGACTGTACACACTCACACGTCTTTGGAACAGTAGTTTTTTTTCATAACACTGAACAGGAAATTCAAATCGGTCTTCCTCTCTTTCACTTGTCCTCTTTCTCATTCTGTTCTTTGCCCCAGAGAGCTGCAGACACACTCCGAGCAGATGCTGATAGGTAAGTTAACTTCATACCTTCCTTAAATGATCATATTTGTTTATGTTATTGAATTATTATCCCCTGGGTTGACTTTTTAACACGAGTGAGTAAAGGTTACAACCAAAAATTCTGTTATTTTCAGCTTTGTCCACAATAATTCTTTGTAAACGCTGCCTTGAGGAAAAAAAGTGCTTACGCATGAGTTATGGGTTGATGTTGGGTCTAATATCGATTTGAACCGGTCCATGCTGTAATATGGGGCTCTTTGCATAGTCTGCATTACATTGCGACAGACTGACGATAACATATCATAATCTACCCTGCCATGTGTCACTCAAATGGTTTAAATTGAACTGAATAATCTTCAGCCTCCCCCATATTTTATTCTCATAATTAGAGCTTCTGGTGTAATTTGGTTTTTTTTTACCTCATAAATCCAAGGATTTAAAAATGAGATGTTTTTGGAGAATAGCAATCTATGTGTTGGAGTTCTTAAATTGACAGCATGTCGTCTTAGTACAACAAAATACCAAGGAGAGGTGGTGCATGCTTTTGTTACAGCACACAACATTCACCACAGTGAGGATCTTAATGAACTGCTGTTTATTTAAAAATGAGGAACAGAAATTCCTTGGCTGCATTTTTAAGGAGTTTTTTATTTCCTCTGAAGCTGTAAGAGTCTGATTATGTGAAAAGAGTCCGTATGAACATGGAACAGAATCTCTGTTTTTCTGCCATTACGATGCGCAAAGAGAATTAGATTAAGAGCATTGTCTGGATGCCTGAGTTGTAGTCCTTACTATTCTGAAATTGTGTGTGTGTGAGAGAGAGAAGCGGGTATTTGTGAGCATGAGCAGCTGTGCTAGAGTGGTTTCAGTTAGAATATGTTATGAAGTTAACCTCAAACCCCAGCATGTGACCGAGTCAAAAAAAAGATTCTTGCTGCTGGTGAAAATAAATTACACTGCTATGCTCAGGCACTCCTAATAAAACACCACTGAAAACAGGACTCTCTTCTTGTCTGACTGTCTCATTGTCTCTCTCTCTATACAGATATGCCAGTTCAGGACTTGACCGGCAAGCAGGGGCATCAATGAGGAAGGCAAGTGCATTTACAGCATCAGTAGAGTTCATGGAAATATGTATTGTTGGGAACAATTTGCAGTAGGTTTTCTTTTTACGGACTGTACATTTCTTTCTGCTGAGTTTTATTGGCAACAATTTTTAGAAATTAGTTGATGAACACCAGGTTTGGACTTTTTTCACTATTAGATAGGAACAATTCATGTTTTAGGTCCTTATTTATATCTATTTTTATATAAACAATACTGTTACATATAAATATGCTATTTACCTATACTGTTAATTATATATTAATAAATTTTGTTTTAAGATTAGCTCATGCTCAGGATACTTTGAAGAAATTGTAGTAACGAAGATATATTATTTTTATTACTTAGTAAATTATTATTTTTTAATTTGTAATATATATATGCAAGGAGGAACATGTATTTTTCTGTTATTGTTATAGTACTTTATAATGCATTTTAAAATAGAAATCCTGAAGGCTTTCGTTTATGAGATGACACAAGCAATTCTTTGTCCCTTACGTGTCCTTCTCCTCTCTCTAGTCTGTACATTACGCCTCTCTGAGGACCAAGCCCAAGAAAAAAAGCAAAGGTAAAATGAGATGCGATGCATACAATCTTCTGGGTTTATTTTGAGCTCTTGGGTTGTGTGTTGTGTTACACTGTGCTGTGTTTGTCAAGAACAATATTAATCACAATGTTATTTTGTTGTTTAATATGCTGTGTGTGTAGGTTCCCTCAGCAGTGCCAGCAGGAGGCGTATTGCTTGCAAAGATCTGGGTCATGGTGACTGTGAAGGCTGGCTATGGAAAAAGAAGGACGCCACAGGCTACTTCACACAGAAATGGAAGAAGTACTGGTTCGTTCTCAAAGACTCCAACCTGTACTGGTACACCAATCAGAACGTAAGTAAACAAACACAATTTCTTCTCTTGGGTTATTTGTAGTATGTATGAAAGCGTATAGCGTTCAATGTTTTATCCATTGCCACCTTAAATATTTCTGGATTCAGCTTTAAAGTCATCCAGCCGGTCAACCTCTACCATTATTACTCATTGCATAATTATCAGCACTTTCATTGTCTGCTGCTTTCAATGATGGCCTGATCACAGGCTGAAAATGGGAAGCAATGTTTAGTTTCTCAATTTTAGGGAAAATATGTGCATTTATAATATCATGTAATTGCCCCAGTTATGATACCAGAAATGATTGCTTTTGTTCTTTATTTCTTTGCTCAGGATGAGAAAGCAGAGGGCTTCATCAGTTTGCCAGAGTTTCGGATAGACAGAGCAATTGAGTGCAGGAGGAAACAGTGAGTGTTAGAGGACAACAATAGTCACTCTTTCTCTCTACGGTGTTGGGTTTTGCTATTTTTTTTGGTGGGTCTGTGTTTGAAACTCATCGGCTAACGCAAATTAGGTCACTGCAGAAATGGTGTACTTTCCTTTACAAAACACACACACACACACACACACACATATACACACATATACACACATATACACACATACGTAAACTAGATATTTGGGTTTAAATGGTGTCTTTTTCTTTGTTTTTTTTGTTTCAGTGCCTTCAAAGCATGTCATCCCAAAATTAAGAGTTTCTTTTTTGCTACAGATCATTTAGAGGAGATGAACAGGTCAGTGGTTTTAGAGCCCGTTCAAACATCAGCTCCCCACTCTGTTATTTCCTCTCACGTCTGTGTTTCCTGTTTCAGGTGGATGAATCGTTTAGGCTTGGCTGCGATTGGCTACACGCCTGATGATCCGGTACCACGTCCTGATGAAGGTGAGATCACATCCTGAGATGTAATCTAGATTTACCATTTCATTGTTCTGTAAGCTGTTGAAAAGCCTAGTCAATTATAAACTATAATGTGAAGTATATGTAATTATGATATTTTTATTTAGATTACTGGAGTGAGAGTGACCAGGATGAAGTTGATGGCTCTATGACGCTCAAACAGGAAGCCACGTACCACCACAACCCTCCTGTGAGTGTAAACTCGCATCTAAATACACACTTGCTTACAGTCAGCCTACTTTCATTTTCAGAAACTACTTTTAATTCTACTGTCGCATTTTCACAATATTGGTTTTGGAGCTCATTGACAATTTCCACTTAAACCTCAAATCAGGAACCAATAAAATCAGAAATCAAGCATCAGGATAATTAAAGGATAATGGATTTTTAAAAAAAATTTGCAATATAAAACTACATGGCACAAATCAAGATTTGTTTTCTTAGAATCAACAAATATAAGAATCCATTGTTTATATTCCTATTCACTCCAGCCACTGTCTAAAATTGATCTGCAAATTGATTTACAAATTAGATTTTTTGAATGCATGTATGTATGTATGTATGTATGTATTTTGAAAGAAATTCGGATGCATAAAACGTATTAAAGTGGCAGTGACATTTAAACAAAATGGAAGAAAATTTATCTTCAAATAAATAATAAATATTACATGAGCAACAAATCAGCATTATCATGTGACATTGAAGATATGAGTGATGGCTCCTGAAATGTGTTAAAATTGAAAACAGTCATTTTTAACAGAAATAATATTTGATATATATTCTTGTAGCTACGATTGAATCACTGATGTCATTAAAAAAATCATGCTAACCCAAGACGGTTGTACGGTTGTATACATCACCATTTAAAAAAAAAAGGAAATAGAAAAAAAATATTACAGAAATCCCATCACAACCTTAATAGGTCCAAGTTGAAATCTGTAAAATAAACATTTTATCTGTGTGAACGAATGTAGAGGAATGTGGTGGAAAATCTACGCTGGAGGAAAACAAATAGTGAACTGACTCTGTCACTCTCTCTCTGTCTGTCATCTTTTACCTCTAGCTTTCTGACCGACACCTGACAATGATAATGACCATTGTTTTTTTTGTCCTCAGGCAACTTCGTCCAGTCCATTTCCTGAGCGCCATTTTTCCAGCGGTTCCACATTCTCGCATTCCTCCGCCGAAGAGTCGCATTCTTCCTGCCGATCCTCCCATCGAGAACGCCGCTCATGGCAGGACCTGATTGAAACCCCCTTGACCAGCACAGGCCTACACTACCTTCAGACCGCAGAAGAGGAGGAGCCAGCCCTGCTGTCACCTGACCAGCACCGACAGGCCACGCTCCCCGCCCAGCGTCGGCGTCCTCTTGAACGTGACGGGCCGTTTCCGTTGACGGACAGCGAAGAGTCCCGGCCTCGCCATCACACTCACAAGCAGCGCAGTCAGAGCCTCCCTCGCCACCGCGACACACACGGACACTCGCACCGCAGCACCCGTACACACGCCCACGCACACACACACGGCACCCTGAGGCCGAGGACTCATCTCCATGAGGAGGAGGAGGAAGAAGAAGAGGAGGAAAAGCAGGTTCGCAAATCTAGCAGTAGGAGGCCTGAGAGCGAAGAGAAAGTGTCCGATGGCACGGACGGCCTGCAAGAGCTGTACAGATCATTGGAGCAGGCCAGCCTCTCAGCTTTCGGCCAACAGAGGCCTTCCACTAAACAAGAGTTCAGACGCTCCTTCATCAAACGCAGCAATGACCCCGCCACAAATGAAAGACTGCACCGCATTCGAGTTCTCCGCTCCACGCTAAAGGTAGTTGACCTTTTATACTTTTGGGTTTGGAAAGCGGACGGAAACTGGGTAAACTTCTATTATAAACTCCACTTCAATCATGCGTTTTTGTAGATGAATGTAATACGACACAAAATGTAGTGTTAGTATGCTACTGTGGTGAAAGTTTAAGATCTGCATGTTTTTTAATGCTTATAAAAGTTTCTTATGCTCACCAAAATGTTTTTTTGAATAAAATGCAGTAAAATGTATTTATTGTAAAATAACCACTTTCTATTTTGATGCATTTTAAAAATATAAATTTATTCTTGTGATAATGATTAAAAAAAAAGAATGGCATTTATTCGAAAAAGAAATCTTTGTTAACAAATTTCTAGTGTTATCTTTGATCAATTTAATGCATACATTCTTAAAAGGATAGTTGGTATATACAATTTTTTTTTTAAGAATCATACTAACACGCAGTGGTTGAATAGTAGTAAACATTATCTCTTACGAAAATGTATCTTCATAAACAAATTTAGAAGAAACTAACCTACAATTCTAGAGGACTCACATAAATATTTGGTGAGTAATTGTCACCTTCCATCTGGTAAGAGTGTAGGAACTACCTGAAAAGCAAAAAGACATGCTTTAAATGTTATTAGCTTAGCTCATGAATATTAATTAGGTTAATGTTAACATTAACTTAATGTTTCTTTAGTAGTGTTAACCGAAAGATCTTCACATTCTGTCTATGAACTAGTAGTTGACAGAAGCATCTGCTTGGTCTTAAGCCCCTCGTTACAATATGATTATTTTTGATAAAGTGTCTTAATGACGTCCTGAGTGATTATTCAACCTCTCTCTTTCCCCTTGAACAACAGGCAAAGGAGGGCGACTTGGCGATAATCAGTCAGTTGCTGGACGACCCTTGTTTGACCTCAAGGAGGTTTCGTGAATGGAAGCAACGAAACCACGAGCTCTTCCTGGATATCTGTGAGTTCAGCTCTGCACCACTGGAACCGCCCAGCGAGTCCAACGACCTTTCACCTCTCTCGCCAACGCTGATGATGCACACTCACTCTTTCATAGAAACGCACGTGTGAAACACAGTCACGCACACACACAACTAATAAACAGTCACATGCTAAAATACAGACATAAAGGTATATGAATAACGTGAGTCGTGCGTTTCAAACCCAATCACACAAACACACACACACACACACACACACACACACTTTGAAAAACACTGTGGATCCAGACTGTCTTCACTTTTTCCTTGACGGATGACCCGATACTGCCCTCCTCTTGACTGCGAGTGACACAGGATAGAACCAATACACTGTAAGATCAATGTCAAAGAACTGACCCAGCCTCCAGAACTACTGCAGACAGACACGCAGCCACTGAAAGGTGACTCAAACTGCTCAAACGTCACGGAAGCGAAAGTGTTACCTGCACATTTACGGCTCACTGCAAACTCTGTACAATATATTTCATCACGGCCACATTTTGAGACGGATGAAAGAAAGGCCCCGTGAGGTGCCCACTGCATGCCTGAAGAAACATCTTTTCAGATTAATTGAAAACCTGTTGAACAAAGTAGGACCGTATATGAAACAAATCTTTTATTTTTCTCTCTGATTGGAGTTAAAAAATCTTTTTTTTTGATATACAAGTCTTCTGCAGATTTTGTTTGTTCGTTTATTCATTTTATATATTTTTCATTTGATTTTTGTTTTTGATTTCCTTCCCTCGGAATGCTGCAGGAAGAGCACTCATGTAGCCATGGGCAACAGGCTTTACTCTGTTACCAAGCAACACCGCCCTACTGTGTTACTCTATACAACTCTCAAAGCAAACAAGAGTGTAGGAAAGTGTGTGTGCGTGTGTGTGTGTATGTATGTACGTGTGCACGTATGTGTGCGTGTGTATTAGAGATATGAGAGAAAGACAGTAAACGAGTCAGTTGGATGCCGAAGAGTCTCTTTTTGAGAGTTTGATGACATTTGCATTCGGGAAAAGATGAACTCCTGGCAGGTAGTAACGTGTTTAATTTGGCTTCTTTAGAATATTTATATTATAGCTAAACTCATGCATGGTTTAAAAAAGTATTACTATATGCTATCAGGCCAGAGAACAGTCTGTATATAAGAACATATTATTTGCATAGCTGCATCCTCTGTTTAAAACTGTGAATTGTACTCGTGAATGCAATCTTTTGACTCTGCGAACGCAGAACCTTTCTACTCTCTATTTTTTTCTACAAAAAAAGAAGACAAAAGATGAAAAGCTTTGCTTCTCTGATGTTATGACTGTTTTTGCTTGTTTCCGGGTCTTTGCTGGTCATTACCTCTGAGCTATGGGCTACATTCAGGTCGTTAATTTCTGTTTGCTAATGTACGTGTCCCTTAGACAGACTCCACAAGCCTAAAACCAACATTTTTTCCCCCCCTTTCGCAATTCTAGACGTCAGTGGCTCAGGATTCTAGAATTGGATAAAGTAAAACGGGAGAGAATTAGAGGTTAAAATAAAAAATAAAAAAATCAATTGGTTCATTCTCGGCGGTGGAGCACAAAACGTCCCCTTTCCACATGTCGTGTGTGTGTGTTCTCAATCGTCCACATTACAGACACATTGGTTTTAAACGCAGCCCTGCATATGTGCTCAGTGTTACAGTTAAGTTTGATTGTCACTTTTTTGAATCTTGTGGGATGTATTTTAATTGAATAGAATGTACTCATTCAATGGCTTGTTAATTGTAAATTTCATTAGAACAAACACACACTGCCCACACACAGACAATACTCTTACGTCCGTGGTTGATGCTTTCTTACCAAAGCGACTCTCAAAATCACATCTGCCCATTGCAGTTACCTTTTTAACGATTATTTTTATGTAGAATGTTACACTTCACTGTGTTTCATCTCATGAGGTGTGTGTGTGTGTGTGTGAGTGAGCGAGCGAATGCGTGTTATCAAGGCCATCGGGGTTTCACTGTGGTTTTAAGGGCATGTCCCCCCTCTCTCCCCCACACGGCTATGCTGTATAAGGTGTAAGTTGCACTGCAACATTGAGACGGAACATATTGCTCTTTTTTCAAGGTTTTCTTTCAAAAATTCCCCTTCTGTATATTAAAACACCAGGAAGAGCCTGATATTTATTCACAGTATTATTCAAAGCTAACCCTCTTTGCTTTCAGAAATATAAATACATATATAAATATATATAATACAGATTGTAAAATGTTAAACTAATAAACTGAGTTCTCTGCACTCTGCATTTGTGTTTTGTGATGCTTTCCAATGGTCTCATCTTGTGTCCAATGTCCAGTGAAATCTCAGGCTGATTTCAGGCTTTGTTTGTACGTTTTGAGTCTTTTTAAGGTTTGGTAGATTATATATATATATATATATTTTTAAATTTACATAGCCGTTTCGCTGTAAAATAATGCCATAGTCGGCAATTCTACGCTCAAATGTACGTTTGGGGCAGATTTGGGGCCAGAATTGCAGTATCCATTACGACCACTAGCTGGCAATACTACATCCTGCATGTTTAATCTGTATGATCCTGCCACTTCCAGTCATTAGAAAACGCAGCATATTGCTGTCAAGGAATCATGCTGTGTTTACATAGCTGTTTTTCTGAAAAATAACGCTATAGACAGTAATTCTGATCTGAAATGTGCGTTGCGGGACGGAATGCCTGTTTTTGCAGTAGGCCTATCCATTTCAACCAGTAGCTGTCAATCTTACACACTGCAGCTTTAAGGCTAGCCCTAGACTAAAATACATGTTTAAACGGTCTGAAATGAAAATACCTTGCTCTCACATCTTAAAATATGTCTGTGCTATTGTCTCTGAGATGCACGCCTGAAATGTTTTTCTAGGCCTGGGCCTATAGTCTTGGATTAAGTTTAGCCCCCATCTGTGAAACCAAGCCTAAATGTATTAAAGCTAATTAATATCCTTTTACATTCTGATTACAAAACTTTCCTTTTGGCATCTTAATTTTTAAATGCCCTCAATGACTTAATCCCACAGTTATGGGATTAAATCTACCAATCTCTGTGTAAAATAAATAAAGTAATTTTACTCTTCTGTACTTTGGCTGGTTTAATCTGGTCCCGTTGCTGGTTTATGCTGGTCCTTCGCCAGCACATGAACAGTTTAAACCGGCCAAAGTCGTTGAGGGCATTTTTCAAAATTAAGATACCAAAAGGAATGTTTTGTAATCAGAATCTAAAAGGATATTAATTTAAACCAGCATCAAGTTTCACAACACACATAACCAGCATATTCTTATTTTTTCTGCAGAAAGATAAACATGTACAGTGATGAAAGGCAAAATATTAAATGTCAAGGATGTATATTTACTGATTAATCCACTATTTTGGAGAGGAAGGTCAAAGTGTCACTTTTCAGAGCCTAAGTAAAAATTCAGAAAGCTCTGTATTTTTTTTTACACAGATTGGTAGGTATAATCCCATAACTGTGGGGTTTAGTCATTAAGGGGATTTAAAATTAAGTTAAATGACTGTTCTCAGCATGCTATGCATTTTTTAACGGGCCTCAGACAAGAGGCTTTTACAGACGTTCACTACAGCGTGTCATGACAAGACTAATCCAAACACATTCGTAAAGGACAGTATATCGTCGTTTTCATCGGAGTAGCCTTATAAATACATCATATTTGCAAAGTACCAAGCCATCCAAAAGAGTATTTATCTAAGAAAGAGTAGTTGTCTATTTAGCAAGTTGCATAATAAACCAAGGTGCCCTGCTGCTTTTGTCAAGCCTAAAATAACCTCAGCTCAGCTGAATTTTTAATACTAAACTACTACCTGCATGCAAACAGTCTCGGCACGGCGGCCCCAAGAAATATTAACGTACAGAAAAATGTAATATACTACTCACTCGTTTTAGCCTTCTTTTCGTCAAATTCATCCACAGCTGTCGGCGCGAGTAACTTCTCTACGCTCATTTTCGCACTTATGAGTTGTCGTTGTCCATTAATGTTCTTTTCAACTACTTAGTGCTCACTATCAAGTACGGATCACAGCAGTGTTTATTACAGTGACCAAGAGTTATGCATTTGTTACTTTTTTATAGGAAATTATGGTCAAGCCGGGAATGAATGTATTATTAAAGATGTATTATTATTATTTAGAATATATTTTTGGGGTTTTGTCTTTAATTGCGATAGGACAGGTCATAGCTGACGTCAAAGAAAGCGTAGAGTGGAAAAAGTGGGGACGGGATCCGAACGGCGTTGAATGAAAGGTTTACAAGTGGGGTGCAAACATAACAAATGTGATTAGACTGCTGCTGCAAATAAAATAATAATTGTTATTATTAAACATATATATTTAAATAATAATAACAATAATAATCTATTTGTCATATGGCCTAATTTGGGTATTATTATTGTGAGAACCCCATCAGGAATATTCTCTCGCGTTGTGAGTGCTTTCTTGACTCCTCCTGCTTTCCGTAGTGAGACCAAAGGGGGCGGGACCGGCATGGCGGCCAAGGTGAGTTACACTTCCAGTTTAGATAGTTAAAATGGCTGTGTGTCCGCTATTTAATAACATGTGCATTCTGCAGAATATCATCACACATCTGGACAAGTGTCATTTTTCATGATCTGCACGATGCAGCGGTTAATCAGAGCGCAAGCACGGTGTTTGTTAAACCAGAGCCAAGAACATGCTGCTCTTAAACTCACTGTCACACACTGATGATCTCTCACCGGCTGCGTCTTAAACACAAGCAGCAACAGCTGACGAGGTTTTGAGAGACGACATTCTCTCCTGTCACTCGAGACAGTAGGATTGGGGTTATTACACGCGGTAAAGCGTCTTCTCTCGTTTCAGTCCATTAAACTAATACAGATAATGTTCTTAAGGCAAGATCAAGGAGCTGAAACGCAGACAACACTCATCCAGGCCAAAGCTGATAGTTATTATACTACACGCGTTCAGTGAAAAGTACACAACACATACAAAAACCGTTTCGCACATGAACAACCGTTTAACCTTTTAGTTATTTAATGTCATGGTATTATGGTCAGCAAATGAAAACTGTTGTGTTGATCCTCAGATTCTGAAGTATGCAGCGCTTCCAGCTGCTGCTGTTGCAGTGGGTTTGGGCTCATTCAGAATCTATTCCATAACTGAGAAAATAAACGAGGAACTAATATCTCCGAAAGAGGTAAGAAAAATGTTTGGAATGGTATCCTGTATGCATTGAGTACCATCTAGATTTAAAATGTTTGAACAATATACCATACTATTGTTTCAAGTATTTGCAAAAAGTTCAAGTTTGCAGTTTAGATTTTAACATTTTTAAATAAATGCTATTCTTTTGAACTTTTTAATTCATCACGAGCATTCTGAAAAAAAGTATTGTTGTTCTTGCCAAAAATAAGGCACCTCAGCTGTTTTCAACATAAGAATAAGTGTTACTTAAGTATCACATCAGCATATTAGAATAATTCCTGAAGGATCTTGTGTAATGGAGTAATGAGGCAGAAATTTCAGTTTTGCCATCACAGAAATAAATGACCTTTTAAAATACGTAAAAATAGAATATGTTGATTTTAAAATTGTACACAATTTTTAAAAAAATCTTTCCTACCCCTTACTTTTGAATGTATGTGAATGTAAAGTAATACCCATGTTAAATATTGCCATGACCTCTCTTCTTTTCCATCTCTGTCCAGTTGTCTATCTACTCCCCAGATCGCTCTGCTGTGCGGTTTGTGGAGGAACCGGCTGGTGTATTACAGACGGGGCTGGGGGCCGTGAGGGTGGGCCTGCAGCCATACGTCAGAGCAGTGCAGGTGAGTTGTGTCACACTGTGATAATGACTTAATTTATCATTGTACACGCTTATAAAAGATCTGTTCTTGTTTTTCCAGAACACCTTCGCTTCAGTCAAAGTTGGAGTGATATCTGTTTACCATGCAGGGCAAGGTGAGGCCGACTTTTACGAATGAGATAGAGGGAGATAGAGGGAGGAAATGACTGTGAACCTGACCTTTTAACTCGTGACCTTCTCTGGTTTTAGACTCGTATCACTTTCTTCGAGATCCACCTCCTGGCTTCTTGCCTAGAGTGGGTGTCATCGGTGTGTCTGGATTGGGTGGCCTGATACTGGCACGCAAGGGTAAGCTAAGAATGCTGTTACTTTGTTTTACTGTTTAAAAATAGGGCTGGGTTTCGAGTTCAATGTTTTTTTTGGCACTGACCGAATAGCCTCAAAACCGAGTGTCAAAAAATGCCTTGTTAAATTTAGCTACCTAAGGGGTTAATCCCGTCAGTGTCAGTGAGCCAATTAGCATGCAGCATGCTTGATGTAAGTAAGTCAAGTGCTGGTTTTTGAAGCGTCACAATAAAAGGCTTAATAAAAGGTATTTTCGTTTTAAAATGAAAAGGATCCTCGTCCTTACTGCCGTTTCCACTGCACTTAAGAAAAAAATCTGTCCACAAAATACAACCAAAAACATGTTACATGACCATTTATGCACTCTGTAGCGCCATACTACATAAGACAATTTAGATAATTTATACTACACTTTTACTCAAGCCTCGCTTTAAATCATCATGAAGTATTGGAAAAAGTTTTTGAGGTAATATTGTTAAAAACAGATTTTATCAAATTGTATCAAAGTCAAGGCATCACTATTGGTATTGAACATTTTGGAACTATACCCAGCTCTAGTTTAAGTGAATAATAAGCAGCATCTGTGTGAATGTGTGCTTTTGCGCAGGCTCTCGTTTTAAGAGGATTTTCGTTCCTCTTGGTCTGGCTACCGCTGGTACTGCAGTATGTTACCCCACACAGACTGTTGGAGTCCTGAAGGTACAGGGTGTCTCTCCATCTCAAAAAACACCTACTTTAATACATTAATTACATACACATTTACCACACCTAGCAAATTGTTGATATATAATTATTCTTTTTTTCACAGATTACTGGTAAAAAGGTGTATACTGTCAGTTCATCTGTTGCTTCAATGTTTAAATCCAAACCGAAGGAAGATGTCATCATGCCTGTTGTTAGTGTGGAGGTATTCTACAAAGTTGCACAATAAAACTGTTATGTTGGTTTTTAAAGCTGCAGACTGTAACTGTTGGTGCTCTAGTGGTTAATAAACAGAACTGCGTGTGTGGAAGAGCATTGTAGCCAGAGCTACTCTCTATTTATGTCTATGACGAATCACGCAGGTACCAGGCTACTCTGCAGCGGTACCCACCTGAACCACTCTAAGTAGTATGAACAGTTATGTACCGTAGTGATCCAGGACGAGCCGAAAACACAGTTTGGATTCATGGTGTACAAGGTTATTGTATACATTTTGTAAGTTTTAAACACAAAAAAGTTACAGACTGCAGCTATGTAAATACAAATGTCCACTTGTAAAATGTTAAAAATATTTAGTAATTTGTATATTTTAAATTGGATGTTTGTTTAATATATTTACAGTCGGCTGCCTCTGTAACAAGCTCAGGTATAGAATCACCTGCTAAAGCACTTTCTGAACTCCTGCCTGAGTCTGAGCCGGTCGCTGCTGTTCCAGATGAGGATGTCACACCAGTAACACAAGTCGTCCCATCAGTGGACTTAGCCCCAGCAGCAGACGTGTCAGGAGATGTTCTAGAACCTCCTCCTGCTGTTTATGTAGCATCTGGAATTGCTGCACCACTCTCTGAATCTGAAGCTCCCCCTGCACCTGCTTTAGAAACTACCCCCGAGTCTGTCCTAGATGCACAATCCAGCCCTGTTCCTGAGCCAGCACCTTCTGCCGAAATAGATATTATTCCTGTTAGGGAGTCTGATCCCGAAATTGTCTCAGAAGCTGCCCCTGCTGCTTCAGAACTTGATGTCCCTGCACCTACAGTTGTTATAATGGGGGAGGAGGCCACACCCTCAACTACACCTACTGTAGTGGAAGCCACACCCCCTGAAGATACCAACCCAACCACAGCAAATGAGGAACCTGCTTCTGTTGCCCCGGCCCCCGCTGAGGAAGCCATTCCTCTGATACCTCCCTCAGCTGAGGAAGCCCCGCTCTCACCTGAACCTCCTATAGATGAGCCAGTCACAGGTGAGGAAACTTTTTTTTTTTTTTTTTTTTTTTTTATGTATTACTGTTGTTTTTATTCTATTGCTGCCTTCAGTGTTGCATGATCCATATTAAAGTCATACAAATAAATATTTTCAGGATTTTTTCATGAATAGTATATTTAAAATGACATTTATTTAGAATAGAAATTTTTTGTAACATTATAAGTGTCTTTTAATGCCAATTTAATGCATCTTTACTAAATTTTCACAAAAAACTATTGTTACCAAACCAAAATTCTTACATGACTTGCATGACTCGGTAAGCACTTCACCAACCGTCTATTTCCATTCTAGGGAAGCCACGTTTTGTTCCTGACCCTGCATTGCTCGACCATGGCCAGTCTAATCCAGAAGACGCAGACATGTACAGCACACGGAGCTGAAAGAGTGACAGAGAAACTGCGCAGAGAAAGATGGAGCATATGATATGTTTTAATGTGCCATGATTCCAACAGCATTTGATCACTTTGTGATTAGGATATTTGTTTTACCAGTGATGTGGAAGAAAGTAATGGTATGTTTCTTTCTGTGCTGCCTCACACATACAAGAATTTTCTTACCTCAGCAGGGATGTCAAACACACACACACACACACACACACAAAGCCACATTTCTGTGTTCAACACGTTATCAAAATTTGTTGATGCCATGGAGGAAAACGTAGGGTAACAGCACTTTAATAATAAAAAAAAAAGTCTGTGGTCCCTTAGTTTAATCTCCAGATTTATTTCTGCCCTCAATTTTGTGCTCATTTTATACTGTGAAAAAAAAAAAAAAGCTTAAACTGGACCACACACATAAAACCTCTTAGTGCTGTCAAACAATTAATTGCATCCAGAATAAGTTTTTGTTTACATGTGTGTACTGTGCATATTTATTATGTATGAATACAATGTAAAATGTATTTATATTTCTATAATTTATGATTATATAAATATATTTTATCTATAAACAAAAAATTCTAAATATATATACATGCATGTGGATGTATATATACAAAATATACAGAGTACACGCACACACATGCATTATGTAAACAAATCTGGATGCGATTATTGACAGCACTACTTTTTATATAATCAAAAGCATTTGATGTATACATGTATTTTCTAAAATACATTTTACAGGGGTTAGAAGTAAATACATCAAGCCTTCAATTTGTTTGAAATTGAAAAAAAAAGGCTAAAATAATCTGTCAGAACCTTAGATAAATCCGTTAAATCTGAAATGTTTTTCACCTATTTCAAAATGTTCATGCTGCATCTTTAGTTTCAAAATTTTCTAAACATAATTCAAAGTTAACAGCTTTTCAACTGAGGAACTGTCCAGGACCATTTTGGACAGTATTTCTCAAAGGGCACTAATGTGTTTTTGTTAAAAGGCTTATGTTTTCTTTACATAAATCTTTATTGCCTGTGCAATAGAAAAGCATAAGATAAAAATAAAGGTATTTAAAAATGTTTTGCGTTCAAGTTTATTTTTCTAAAAAGTTATCTGAAATTTTACAAACAAATGGTTAGAAGCACATATTATTAATACAAAAGTAAAAATATCTTTCTGGCCCATTTAAACTCATAAAATCAGTTTTCCAGTCCACTAAAACAAAAACTCATATTGGAAAGCACCGACATCTATCATCTGATTCCACTTTTTTCTGTGCTTGATTATTACTCATGACGTGTGGCGTCTCCTTGAGTGCCATCGGGGTGGCAGATGTCGGCTGTCCTGTACAGTTTGGAGCAGATCATTTCTACCCTGTGTTCTCCGAGCAAACAGAGATCAACAATACACACCACGTGCTCCGACTCCAACTGAGAAGCAGAGCACATCAACAACCCTGGAGAAAAACACACACACTTTAGTGCTACAATGTGTCACAATGACTCACAGGTTATTCAGCAGAGATGGAGAATGTGAACCAAACAGAGTGGAATACACACACACACACACACACACACACACTGGTGCCGGGCAGCTACCATCTGGCTGAACACACAGTCGTCCTGTTGATATGCAGGACAGCAGGGAGTTGTCATGCTGAGTGTGTGGCACTCCAGCCGCTCTGGGGTCATCGGAGGAGAGGACAGGCACAAAATGGACATCTACTGCAGCCGTTTGATTCAGCCCTGAGAGAAGAGAAAGCCAGTTATTACCTGGAGCTATAGCACCGGTCCACAACTTGGTCAGCTGCAGGTGCTGCACTTACCCAGAATCGTGAGCGTGAAGTAGCCAGTGCAGGCCACAGGTGTGTGTGTGTGTGTTTGTGCGGTGAGCTCGGGCGTCCATCTGGCTGGGCTCAGATTCAGGCGATGTAGTAGAACTTCTCGGTCGTCGAAATGGAATTTTTCAGAAATGCTTTCCTGATCGAGTCTACCACAACGAAAGTGATCGGTCACTTGCTGCTTCACTGAAGGCCAGACTTTGCTCTCCCATAATACAGCAGGGTGGCTGGCAGCTTGCTGTACGTCTGGGACTCGGGATGTTTGGTCAATCTCTTTAGAAAAAAATAAAAAATAAAATAAATTATACACACACACACACATATACTGCAGTTTTTTGATTCAAATATTGTAATGTTACAATTTAAAAGATTTTTATTTTGAATTTATTTTAAAATATAATTTATTGTGTAGTTAAATATTATATTTATATCAGTGATGGTTAGAGGTACAACACCTTTTCCTACAGCTGATGCATGTTCGTTTTCAACCTCAGAGTCCTCCATCTCCCCTTCATCCTGTTGCTCTTCTTCCTCCTGTTCATGAGAGGAAAGGCCCACCTGCCTGAGGGAGAATTTAAGAAATGACTACCAAGCAGTCAATTATTGCAATTTTTTTTTTTTACTTAACAGTACCTCAAAAATTCTAATTTAAAATTGGCATAGTATATACCATGCAAATCTATAGGGAAAGACGCTGCGGTTTAAATAAATATACTTTAATACATAAATAAAAGTGTATTAAAATGTACAATTTTTAACATACAGATACAAAAAGTACCAGAAGTGAGGTGTGCTTAGATTACCTGTTGGACTGCATTTTGGATCTGGTGAAATACTGCCGATGAACTCTGAATAAAGAGGGATAAACATTTCATAAAAAGTAGTTACATAAATTAAGCACATCTATCTACGTAAACCAGCCATAAATGCTTACCTGTCATGAAACAGTATTTTGTTTTCTTGACACACACACATTTTTGCCTTTTTGACAATGTAATTATTTAGCTGTAGAAATGTTCCTTAAATATTTAAGCCGCTGTTTAATTATTTGAAGTTATTTACAATCAGAAGATTCCAATTTCAAATAAATGCTGTATTTTTACTTTTTTTTTTTTTTTACATTACAATTAAGCAAAGAATCCTGAAAAAACCTGTATCGTAGTGGCATCTACAAACTTTTCAAAACAGTATTTTTGCTTTTACAGTACCTAATAAATGCAGCATTGGTGAGCATAAGACGTTTCTATTAAACAATCTCACCGACCCCAAAATTTTGAATGGTAGTTCACAACGAACAATACGGTCATGGATCAGATACTGATTTGGTAAATGGTGCAGAACACCTTACCTTGAGCCTGTCTGCACTCTCCTGCGTTTGGGTGAGACTGTAATATCAGAATCCGGTGAAGTTGAATCCATCTCTCTCTGTATCAGAGCCATCTCATCCATTGTGGAGGGAGAAGAGGCAGCTCCAGTGTCATTGACTCCTCGTACGGAGACACTCTCCTGCTGTAATGAAGTGTCATTATTTTGGTCAGCACATTTTCTAAAAAAGCAAAAGGAAATGACAGATTGCCTTAATGGTGGTTGTTTCATCTTGATTGAGTGGTACAGACCTGTTGTTCACTGTGTGGTGTTTCAGGTTGTGGTGGCCATGTGTGGTACTGTACAGCAGACACATGACCCTGTAGAGCCAGTCTCCTATGTTCTCTGTACTGCAGACTCTCCAGTTCCCCTCTCAGATCAGCCACTGCTGTAATCGACTCATCTGCGACATAGGAATCCATGTCTTTAGTATTTAATTAAAGGGTTACCCCACAAAAATTTTAATTTTGTCATTAATTACTATTACAACTTTTTTTTACCCGTAAAAACTTTGTTTCTCTTTGGAACACAATTTTGAGTATTTTGAATGAAAACAGGGAGGCTTGTGTCCCATTGACTGACAAGTAAATAACACTGTCAAAAAAAATTTGCCGGTAGCCAAATTGGCTACCAATAACATTACAGTTACCAACATTCTTCAGATTGTCTTCTTTTGTGTTCAACTAAACAAAGATATTCATACAGGTTTGGAACAAGTTGAGGCTGAGTAAATGATGACAGACTTGCCGTTATTGGGTGACTATACCTTTAAAATGTAACAATTCTGTAGTCTTTTGAACAATGAAAAACAAACAAACAAACAAACAATAGTGTTTAAATTTAGAAAGGCTAAATCTCACTGGTCATGTTACCGTTGGTGGTTGGTGTGAATGTGGGTGGTGCAGGAGGGTAGCAGTAATGTCCTCCAACCGAAGTCCTCCCCAGCATGACACTGTCCTTCAGTGTCTTAGTCCACTGAATGAATGCTTTAACTTTCGGCTCATTGACATAGGGCTGCTTTTTATGACAACCTGTTAAAATACACAGACAAATAAATAAAGCTGAGCTGATTATGGTTATCGGTGACCGAATGCTCTGGATGAAATCTTACCTGTGATAAAGAGCTGTGTTTCTGTGCTACTGGTCAGGTACACAGAGCAGCCTGTCTTACACACTCTCATCTGAGTGCACACCAGATACGTCACTGCAGAGCAAGAAAGAGATATCATAAATAAGGCCATTTAGCATAACAGAAATGCATTGTATGTGTTTAGGACTGAGGTTTTACTAGGGCAGATGTTGTTGAAGATCTCTGGCTGGGATGAGGAGAAGATCTCCAGGATAAATGGTGAGTCTGTTGTCCCATCAACTGCATGTACCCAACGATAGCCCCAGAACTTTTCAGGTCCTGACACACACACACACACACACACACACACACACACACACACACACACACACACACACACACACACACACACACACACAAACAAACAATGTAGCTTATATTAGCGAGCACTTTTTCTGACAACCAGTGGTTAAAAAAAATAGTATACCTGTCTTTTCCTTGCTCCTAATTCTCTCAACCCGGCCCACGTATGTCACTAGACCAATGATGTCACAGGCTTGGTTTTTGTTCATCGAGTCCACCTCTGACCTGATCACAGCGAGAGGTTAAGAAAATTGCTCATTGGTTTTGTGACAAATGTACATGATGTACATGTACATAAATGTAAATAAAACCATGCAATTAAAATCTAATAAAATAGCACATTTGTGTTTAGTTATGATTGTTTGCATATTTAGATTTGACACACACTAATTTATGCTACCGTTCAAACAGTTAGGACCAGTAAGAAGTTTTTAAAAACTCTCTTGTGATCACAAAGTTTGCATTTATTTAATCAACAATACCGCAAAATGGTAATATTGAAAAATATTATTACAATTTAAATGCTTCCTTTTTTGACATTTTAATATGTCTACATTATTCCTGTGATGGCAAACTTGAATCTTCTGCAGTCACTATGCTGATTTCTGTTTAATGATTTAGTGGAAACTGTAATCATTTCTTTAAAAATTCTTTAATGAATAGAAAGTACAAAAGAAAACAGCATTTAATTGAAACAGACTTGTTTTGTAATATTATTATGTCTTTACGATCACTTTCTAAATCAATTTAATGTATGCTTGCAGAAAAAAGTAGATTTTTGAGAAACAAAAAAACAAAAATGACCCCACAGTTTTGAATAGTAGTGAACATTCTTGCAGGACATCCTGTGTTTGGACATAATGCACCCTGAAAGGTTAAATAATTCTGTTTACCTTGTGGCAAAGTTGTATGGAACATCAGGCAGATCCCACTGAGGCTGAACACTTTTTGGAGGAATCACTGTCACTACAGAAGCAGGACTTCGAGGATTTAAACAGATCTCTACAACCCACAGAACAACCACAAACAAAGAGCTGAAATAAAACCTTTTCAAGAAATGCTCCAATACTGAACCTGTATCGAAAAAAACCTAGGTGAAAATGCAGCATAAGAAGGCTATTAACTATCAGTTCTGGAGTCATACCAACGGTGTGGAAAGTCTTAAGAGAGAGTGAGGAGATATGTGGTCTTGATCGGTTCTGATAACTGTGTTTCAACGTGTACTGCTGTAGATATAGAGCTGAGCCGACTGTCAGTCTGTTGAACCATTCAGGACAAAGATCATTCCATACAACCATGGACATGACGCCACTTTGATCAGCAACCTCACAGTACACCTGAAAAGGAGAGGAAGCCAGAGAAAGAGATCATAGCCCCAGAATGTCTGCGCTGCAGAAGAACCTGCAGACAACAAGAACATTTGATGCTGACTCACCTGAAATGGGAAGTCAATGTTTTGCCCTGGTTTGCCATAGTAGCGTATCCTGGACCTGTGCAGAATTCGGACCAGCAGTGGCAAAGGCCGTCTGGAGCTGTGAAAGAATGCTTCCAGATCCGCCAGAAGTGTGATTCTAGACACTGACAAACAGAAATACAACATTAACAACATATCATAAGACATACACTCTTATTACACAAAACATTTTAACACAATTAGCGCGCAGATGTGGTAAAATTAAACTGTATGTAAATGGTCTAATTCCACATTCTCATTTTTTACAAAATTTAGTTGCATTGACGTATTAAAAAAGCAATGTATTAATAACTACAATCCTACATGTTGGTGCTAGACTAACTTGCTTAAGAAAGCATATGAAATAAACATAAATGAAATGTCTACTTTAATGCTTCAAACTATTTTGTAAAAATAAAATGACAATATATGGGTGAAATCATCCAGTCATCCAGAGTTATAGAAAACACTTGCTGTCAAATGGGCAAAACCTATTGCTTAGTATTGTATAGTGGCAAAGCTGGGTAAATAATTCAAATAAATTTTGGGAGGCAGCACTGTGAACATTAAACAGAATCTTTAACGGTTTGAAAAGAACATGATCTCATACCATCAATGACCACATCTGGCGGTGGGCTATAAGGAACCCAAACGCTTCCATAAGGATCGTCGTTTATCCACAGTGGTAAATAATATTTTCTGCTCAGCTGCAGGGGTCCATCGGACCGGGTCACGTGGTCCTGACACCACTCCGGGATACTCCCCACGTCTTGAATGGACAGAAACCTCTCTGGGAGCACCACGACGCTGCAGATACTGTCTATCCTGATGTAGCTGTGACTCAGCCTCGTCTCGTCGTGGACCATCGATAGCTGGGACACCAGGACCCCGGCTCCGCAGCGCAGTGAGCCCGTCCTCACCCACCGGCTCAGACTGTCCGCCAGCTGACACTTTATCCGCCACCGGCCGTCCGTGACCGTCAGGTCATAACTGTAGCTCTCAGGGACGGGATGCTGTGCGCTCAGGTAGCGGTCCAGAGCGATGACAGCCAGGCACAGCGGGCTAGTGAGGGTCAGGGAGAGCGTGTGCGCGGACCGCAGCTGCTCAAACACCGCCTGGAGAGCAGAACCAAACCCGCTGTCGCTGCGATCCGCCGGGCCTGCCATCTCTGAAACTAGAGACCGTTTAATATTACATTTAATGACGTTACGTGTATACAAAGTATTTAAGAGCGACCGTTTATAGAAGACGGATACTCACTTAGCTTTCTCATTAAATATACAGCTTTTATTAACTTACATTTTAAAATAATTAGTGCATGCGATTTAATTGCTTATGAAGTCCACTCAAACCTCACAGAATGTAAACAAACTCCAAGCGCGCGGCGAGTTCGTGTTTCTTCTTCCCGAGCAACTGAACAGTAAACTTTAACCGCAGCGCCACCTACATGCACGGAGGACGCAACAGCGACACACGTTCACTGGCGACAAAAATACGTTTTATAGCACTGAAATCACTTCGCTCGGTGTGAGAACAGACAATTAAAACTGAACTACGGCAGTCACGCAACGATCAGATTTCGTTTATCCATGAGTGAGTCGAGCTGATTGACAAGAAAAGAAAAAGACAATACGATGACGGAGTTTCAAAACAAAATGCAAAAACACCTGTTAAATTTATTTTGGATGAAAAAAAAACGTTGCAAGTAACAATGCAAGTAAAAAAAAACAAAACATTAGTTTATCATTTGTTTGGTTTTATATAGAATTATTTAAATTGTATTTTTATTATTATTTTACATTAAGGTGTATGCCGTCTGTTATTTTCTTACTAGTTTTGCTAACAAAGGTATAAATTTCATAATTAGCCTGTTTGTTCCTCTGATTTTTAATGTTGTAAACCTGTTTAAACTTCGTAAGTTATTAGATATTTTATACAGAATGGTGTAGGTGTATTACTAATCAAAAAATAAGCTGTGCTACAACAGGGTCATCTGTTCCACATTGAAAACACCAGGTCTTGATGAAAATGTTTTTTTACGGTCCGAAATTATGACAGAAAATATCGTTCAATTCTACATTTTTAGCGAATACAATTTGAAGGAAAAGGTGACTTTTGCTCATCTGATATATATTTTTGCATTTTATATAACTAATGTACTTCATAATCACACATACGTTATGAATGTAAATTAAATGGTGTACATATTCAAGGTACATTTAAATGTATGTGTATTTATTTCATATATGAACCTTAACTTTGACAGAGGTCAGTATGAGCTCCATGTACATATACAGTATGCTACAAAAACTGTTTGGCACAAAAATGTTTTAGAAACAATTACATCAAAGTGGTCAGAAAGAACAGTCTGTGTTCGAATGTGTATTACTTTCATATAAAAGGTTATATTTAATGTAAAATAAAAATTACGGCGTACTGAAAAGTAATTAAGAGTCAGCATAACATCCAAGCCGTTTCAGAATGTAAACTTTTTTTTTATTATTAATTTCTTTTAAAACAATATTAACAATATGTTAAAGCTTGTTGTGATGGTATATGTACACAGAAGAATAAAAGGGGGAAAAACAAGCCATACATTGACTGTGCAACATCAACTCGCTGAACCGACAAACAGAAAGCTTTACGTCCCCCCAAAGTAAGACACTTCAATAATTAATCTGTTACAAAATACCTCTGTTTTTACTTTCAAATCATACACTGCATATAAATTTATTTCAATCTATTTGACATCTTATAAAATAAACAACTATATTTTTCTAGACATTTTCTGTATATCTTATATTACAATATCTTCCGTGTATTTTCTGCAGAGTATCAGCAGAGATGGCTGTTTAAACCAGGTGTCACTTTCTGTCTCTTCCCCTCACCTGGTAGAATATAAATGCATTGACGATGTCACCAGTTCAGGTAACACAGATAACACATACACTCACAACACACACATAAAACACACGCTCACGAATCCATGAGGCCTAAAACCTCATCAGAACAGACACTTTTGGGGTGAAATTTAGGCCAGAGAGAAAAGAGAGAGAGAGAGAGAGAGAGAGAGAGAGAGAGCACAAAGCAAAAGACTTAAAGAAGGGATAAAGAATAAAGTGCAGTCTCCACAAGAGCATAGTTTCATAGAGAAAGAGAACAAAGATGAGAGAGTCGGTACAGTTTCCATCTACCACTCACAACCCAATGAACACAAACACATCTGCAAAACAATCAAACCTTTAACTCAAGAAACATTTGAGACGAAATGTTCGAGCCTAGCTGGCAAAATATTTCATGAAAACACCACAAATGGGCAATAAATGAAGGATGAAACAGCTCGTTTTGTTCAGGGGGCGATGCACACACTAAATGGCCATCACAGTGGCAACTGGCGTAAGTCAGAACCTTTGGATTTATTTGTCCTACTCGTTTTGAAGTTGGTGTTTTATAGCTCCTCCGTCTGGTTTGTTGCTGGTCCCAGATGGTTGGAGCAGCTAATGACCACCTAGTAACCGGCTTAGACCAGCAACAGCGTACTAACAAGCTAGACACCTGCGTGGAGATGTCACACCTGAGAGAGTCGGGGAGTTTCACGCTTTCTACACATGACTGAAGGAATGTCGAGGAGATTTTAGTACAAAAATACTTTCGGTTTTCATTCAAACAGCACGTTGGCTTTTACTAATACGAAGCATTTCTTGCTAATACAAGAAAACATACCTGACGAAAAACAGAAATCTCTTCGATAAGTATAAATTACACACATTCTTGTTTTTCGATTTGCATTGCACGACATACAGAAGGGCACATGATCTAAACTGTCTTGAACAGAATCGTCTTAGTTTTAAAAAAAATAATATAACCAGCACCAGCCTTTAAATGTGCTATGCGTGACAGGATGGAGGAAAGTGCAAGCTTGAAGTTTCCCCGATTGTCAGATTTTTGTCTGTGATTTTTCATAACATCTAAACACTTCCATGTCTACAACAATTCCTCAAAAATAATAATACAAAAAAAAAAATAATAATAATGGGGTATTTTTTTTTTTACTAATATTTGAGTTGTATTTGCCAAACATTTTGCCCAAAGTGACAGGCAGATGAGAACATTTCCATTTCTGCAGCCATGACGTTGTGATTGTCTTCAATCATTCCACATGCATTACCGTTTTATTTTACATCTTCATTTTCGCAGTTTAACTGCTGCACCACTCGCGCCCCACCACCATAAAACAATCAACACAGTCCCTCTACTACGAAGCATAAATTAAACAGAGCTTCATCCCTGTGTAACACTGAAACTAAATATTGAAGCACATCTGTCCTGCTTACATTGACATCAAATCAAATTTAGATTTCTGTATGAACAGGCAGACCACATGCACATCTGAAAACTCAAAGAACTGTTTGATCAGTGAAACCAACATGCTTCTCCTGACGAGCTAGGTTTATAACCGTAAAATGAAATAAAAAGTACTGAAATATGATATTTCGGAACTCAACATGTGGAGAAACCCTAGGTACAGTACAGTGGATCAAAAAATAAAGAGTAACAGGGATTGAGTTGAGCTGAGCAATAGGAAGGTTTGCCCTAATGCGAACTTGCTCTTAAATATTAGAAATATACAGCGTGATTCAAGTTTCTTTACGTTAGTGTTAACATAACTACAGGAGGGGGCCGAACCTGCTCTGCACATGATAACAGGAAGCCAAATGTTTTTCAAATATATTTGGGTCTTCGCTGAATTATGCCCAGCTCCTCTCATCAGCACACGCACATGAAATATGATCAGTTCATGTATTTTTCTTCTTCTTGGTGGGGCGGTTTCTCTTTTAGTTACTATTTTAGTAGCGGTTGAGGACAGAACACACGCAGAAGAGTTTACGCTCTGTCAAGGCATTACTTGATTTGTTGATTTTGTCTTATTTTTGTATGTTTGTGTTTTGAAAAGTCTAGATAACTGTAACATTACAGTACCAAAAACCCTCTACGGCTTTCTGTCCTTTACGTGTCGATCAAAGCGCCTGCTTGACTGCTCTGTGACCTCTGTCTCCATGACAGGTCACACGCCTGCGGGCTCCTCCTACGTATCCCAGCATCCCCTGCGTGCAGTCCAGGCCAGGCACAGTCCTTGGGCCTTGTGGCGTTATCACCATCATTTGCTGTCATGGGAACTTTGAGGGACTTTGGCTTTCTCGATTTTGGTTTGGCTCGGGAGCGAGCCTTCCCCTGAGCCGAGAGAGTCCCTTCCCATCATGCCTTTCAGAGCTAAATGCTCAATGCGCTTTTCCAGCAATCTCTTGGCTTTTTCCCCCAGGTGGCGGGGCTACCGTGGGAGCATGTTTCTGTAGTCCGACAGGTTGCCGGACTGTGAGTGATGATGCTGTTGCTGCTGCTGTTGTGGCTGTACGTATCCCACAGTGCTTTGCTGCGGAACGCTAGGGGTGTGGAATAAGGCCTGAGTGGGAGCACTGTGAATCAGACCCTGAGGCTGCATCTTCAGAGAAAGAGAACGGTTAACAGAATGTTTTTATAGACATTCAAATGAATCAGACAACATGATTCAAGACAATATATGACCCTGGAGCACAAAACTAGTCATAAGTAGGACAGGTATATTTATAGCAATAGCTAGCTAATACATTATATTAGTGTTGTCACGGTAAGAACATTTTTGTATTTGGTAACGATACCTGTGAAAATCCACAGATCGGTACCAAAGCAAAACACAAAAACATTAAAAACATAATTTTTATTAATCAAGTCAAACAAAAATATAATGTATAAGATTCAATGCCATTCTTTACTCATGTAAAATTGTTTCAAGTTTTTCCACAAGCAATAAAATTATGACAAACAGTAAACTTTTATTTTTTTTAAATAATTACATTTTAAACATAACATTTTTTGGTAAATAAAGAGAATTTACTATTAAAATTAAAAAGCAATATTGTATGATTATTTCTCAATAAATAAAGTAGCCCATTACATACATCATCCTAAATAATAGTAATATATTTCTGGCACAATATCTAAATCAAACCTTTATTTTGATGGGTTGCCTTGAACACCTTAGAATTTCTGTGTGTATATGATATGATGCAAATTTTACTCAAATGAAACAGTGAAATGAATATGTTCCATTTAGATATTTTTTTTTATTTCCTCCTTTAAATATATCAAAACATTTTTGATTAGTAGTATGCATTGCTAAAGAACTTTAAATGCGATTTTCTCAATATTTAGATTTTTTTTTTGCACCCTCAGATTTCTAGAATTTCAGTTAGTTGCATCGTGGCCAAATATTGTTCTATATATACGTTGTGATATATATCTCAATTTCAAAACTGACCCTTATGTCTGGTTTTGTGGACCTGAGTCACATATGGTTCAGAAAAGAAAATATGAATCACAATTTAGTTTACCTGAAAGAACTGCTGAGTTTGTTGTAGTGGTAAACTTTGTGGGGCGGCTGATGGGTGAGGCGTATAGGCGGGCGTGGCCTGATGGGTGATGAAACTGTTATGTGGGATCATGATTGGTGAGGTGAAGACGGGGGAAGGGACAAGCACAGCGTTACAGTTCACCTGCTGCACAGGGAAGGAAGGAGCCATCATCTGCTGGTCCAGAGGATATCTGTAACACACAAACGTTACTGATGAATTGATGAACAGTATGCTAGCATACTTCTTCTGTTACAACACAAATAACATACAAGTAGTTTTTAGTCCACTATTCGGTCTCTGACTTCACATTAATTTTTAATGGGTCTATGACGTTCACACACACACTCACTTGGTTTGTTGAATAGTTGAGCTGCACTGGGAAGACTGGGCCCCCCCATTGCTGTCTGGTACAAGCGTCTGCATTGGTTGGTTTAGTAGCATCCTACCAATTCAAAAACACCCAGTATGATATTACTGATCAAATCAGGGAACGTGTTTGTTAAAATCAAACATTCTGTACTACCAAAATCATCCAATCGGGAAGCTCCCCCACTCTACCAATCAAAAA
Source organism: Puntigrus tetrazona (assembly GCF_018831695.1). Taxonomy (NCBI): domain Eukaryota; kingdom Metazoa; phylum Chordata; class Actinopteri; order Cypriniformes; family Cyprinidae; genus Puntigrus; species Puntigrus tetrazona. The sequence goes on from NC_056703.1 coordinate 11,531,605, forward strand.
ACATCTATTATTCTGGTGTCCCCTGTAGAGTCATAGCTAAACTAGATTGTTACTACTCTGACATGGATATACTGTAATCTATTATTGATTAAAAACAGACAAATAATTGTTATTTTTTTGGTAATCCATGTTATGAAGCTATGAAAATACTTTTTTGTGCGCAAACCATATAAAAAATAATTACTTTATTTAACAAATTCTTATATTTCATTTCAGGCAAGTAATTAATGACAGAATGTTTATTTTTGGGAATACCGTTTTGTGCTCTAATCTGTTCTTCTTTTCAGTAGGAAATATGCTGTTTATAAGCACTATTCACTCTGCTTAATTTTTTTTTTAAATAAAATTTTATTATAAGCATAATTTAAATAATTGTATTTAATGAGTAATTTATTGTAATATAATTCAATTACTTAAAAAAAACTGCATTCTTTTTACTTCATAAAAATGGACACCAATATTTTAACGATTCATAATAGATTAATAACTTTCTGAATTAAGAAGCTTTAAAAAAATCTTGATTTTTTTTTTTTTCACAAAAATAATAAACCAAATTTTCTAAAATTTGTCTTGTAACCAGGCCTTTGCACTGTTGTTTTTCTGTGTGTTAAGTTGTGTTGTTACCGTAGCTGTCCGTCCTGGCTGTAGTCAGTGTGTGTGTGTCTTTGGCAGTGTGTGTCATGTTGGGTTCGGTGTCCGTGGTTAGGTGAGAACATCATTGGGTTGCTATAGAAGGGTGTGGTGAGACTGGTGTGTGTCTGCATTGGAACGCTGACGGCCTGCATGTGTCCAGTCTGAACCAGTCTCTGCTGGCCCTAAACGCACACAAAAAAGACATCCATAAATTATTGAGTCTGCGAGTGAGTAATATTCATGTGTGTGTGTTGTGCGTAATGTGTACCTGAGCAGATGAGCTACTGGGCTGTTCTCTGAGTAGTGTGTGCGATGAATGTGAAACACAGTGTTGAGGTTTGGGCTGGGTGCTGTGTTGGGACGGCCTGCCTGGACCCTGCTGCTGAGGACCAGAACCGGCAAATTCTCCCTGTATCGGCTGCTGAAGTAACATCTGCAAACAGAGATTTTAATTGTTTTTAAATTAAGTCACACTCCAAAGCAAACTTCCTCTGTGAGTATAGTAGCTTTTTCAACAGAGAAGGAATATTGTATAAATATAGCTGCAGTTACAGCTTTGTCATCACAGTAATAAATACAATAAATATTTTTTGGTCCTATTTTTATATTATTTATATGTTTGAAGTATTCTAAATGTCCAAATACACACAACACTGCTTGCATGTTTATAATTATGGGGCTGTACCTGTAGATTAGCAAGTTGTAGTTTCTCTTTAATGTCGTGCAGCTCTTGTTGTTGTGTTTTGATGTCGGCCTGTAGGATGCGCGTCCGCTCTTCTAGCTGTTCTTTCAGCTGATGCATGACGCCTAACTGAGGCTGCTGGAATCCGTACAGAGACTGTGTCTGCAACCCACATGCACACACAACACTGAGAACACAATGGAGCATTTCTACCTTTTGGGCACTGTAAACTTCTTTCAAATCTGGCCATTGTTTGCCCTGAACCGAATGAAGACGTGACTGACTTCACTGTTGCGTAACATTTTGAAAAGCTATTTTAGAAAACAATCTGGATAGTTACGAATGCCACTGTGAGGTGCAACAGGCAGAAGTTAAAACAAATACAATTTATAGCAATCAAACTGACAGTACATTCACACATTTTGTTTTATTTTAGATGGGCTAAGTGCCTGCATTTTGCATGCATGATTACAGCCATGATATTAGCAGGTTTAAGTCCAGCAGGTTTTTGGGACCAGTGCAAAACAAATTTTTACATCTCCTATTCCTGCAGAAGAAATATGTGAAAAGGTTCTAGATTTTGGCACCGCCATCCAGTCTTTCTATTCTAAGAATACAAGAACAAAGAGGGGAAATAAAGAGAACATTTGAAGAAGACTGACCATAGTGGAATGCTGACTGCAGGAGGGGGAGAGTGATGTGGGCTCAGAGGAGCTCTGCCTCTGAATCAGGCTCTGAAACAGAGAGACAAAATATTCATATACACACACACAGCCACAAAACTTGGGGAGGGTCAGTAAGATTTGTTTTAAAGAGGTACAAAATATAAATGTGTCTTAGCAACAGTGTGTGGACACAACCACCCTACAATGATAAAGGTAATAATATCCATTTTTTAAATGCTCCCAAAACCCTAAATGTTCTCAATAATCAAAGCCATTTTGATTTTCAGAGCAGTATGATGTCATATTAGCTAAGCCCCACCCACAAGTCCCATATTAGCATTTCCTTCCTTAGCCAGTTGTACACAGATTGCGGGAAAACTGATTGCACAACTTGTTGAAAACAGGCATCCAGTGCCCCCTTCTTTTCTTTTCTTTTTAAAGGAAACGATTATATTCAGCAAAAATGCTTTAATTTGAGCTAACATAAAACTTTTACTTTGTTACTAACGGTTTCCACCAAAATTTTAGCAGCACAACTGTTTTCTTGAGGACCATAATCAGCATATTAGAATGATTTCTGAAGGATCAAGTGAGACCGAAGGATAAAGATGATGACGATGTGCGTGTTTGTACCTTTGATCCACTATGTGGCATTCTGTTGGAACTCTTCTCAGGACCAATAGAAGCGGATTGTCGTGACGACGTGCATGCCTCTGTGTACCTTACCGATGAGTTCGCTACGGACACGGACACACACACACAGGCTTTAACACGATCACCCGATGCACCTGAAGTGCATCCCATAAGTGTGTTAGCCGAGGTATGTGTTTGTACTTACACGCCGAGTCAGACAGCGCTGTGTGTGAAGATTTCCTAGAACTCTGTGACGACACTGATCGAGCGCTGCTGATTCTTTCTCGTGTAGTTTCCAAAGGAGGACACATGTCCAAAAACACCTCCTGCCCCTGCACACAAAACACAATTGTTGCACAGGAATAATTCACCTAAAAATGAAAAATTGCAGTCATAACCATCCATCCACGATAAATAGCAGTTTGTTTGTTCATTGTAAAATATTTGGAGAAATGTAGCATTACATCACTTTCTCACTAATAGATCCTCTGCAGTGAATGGATGACGTCAGATTGTCCAAACAGCGGAGAAAAAAAATGTAAATACTAGACACCGCTCCAGTCCAGCAATTAATGTCTTTTGAAAGGAAATGTTGCATTTTGTGAGAAGGAAATCTATCATTATTTTAACATTTAACCTTCACCAAAATCGATTCCTGAAAATCCATAATAATACTTCCTCCAAAGAAAAGTTCATCGCCTGTTGTCCTCTCATATGAAAACACAGCAATGTATTTCTTCAGAACTGTTTTTGCTTGTAAATCTGATCTGCACATATTTCTTTTTTGATTCAGACAAGATACATTTTTTTAATGGAGATATAAATATTATTGATAGAGGACTGGTATTTTAGCAAGTACCAATGGTTTGAAGATAAAATGTCTTTATAATAGATTTGTTTATTAAAAACATCAGTTGTCAAGTGATGGACATGTGGATTATTATGTTTTTTATCAGTTGTTTGGACTCTCATTCTGATGGCACCCATTTACTGCATCTATTGTCAAGCTAAATTTCTCCACATCTATTCCAAAGAAGAAACAAACTCAATCTACACATTCTTCATGTAATCTACATTTACATAATCAACATGTAAAGCTATCTATTAAACAAACAGAAATAAAGCACTGTGTGTGATTCCTGGGCAGGTGTAAAACCTTAATTGAGGATGTTGCCATATCAGATGAGCTTTCCTCCAATCCAATCTCTCTCCTTCTTTCTGCTCGGACTTCAGCATAGCTTTAGATAGAAATAAAATCGTTTGTTTTTACTTCTCATTCATTTAACTCATATATTCATCGTGAAAAGCTGTAGACTGATCCTATAATATATTGAAATTATGAAAATATGGTTAATTTTGAAGGCCAAACTAAGATTTGTAGTAACACAATCTAACCACTAGATGGAAACATGAGTTAAACAAAAACAACAGGTACTGTAAAACGCTCAATTAATTGTGCTGACTAGCTCAAGCATATTAACTACTTTTAAAGTAGTTATGAACAGGCATTTGCACACAGATATCTGTAAATGACAAATATCATTAATCCGAAAATATTTTGAGAGCATTTTTAAAGGCGTTTTTGTTTATATGCATATAAATGAGAATGTGGCATGCACATTCCTTCCATATACATGGATAAATAAAGCTTGTGTGTGTTTTACCTGACCACACTGTGTGTGCAGACGATAAACTCTGGTTTGGAGTTCCACTGGTGGTATGTGATGTAATAGTGTGTTTGTAGCCAGATCCACTGCTGCCCTTTAGTCAGAAACCGATAGTAACAGGATTTTCCTTTCCCACACTGCATCACTGCAACACACACACACACACACACACACACACACACACACAAAGATCAGTAGTCTCTAAAAATGTTTTGAAAGCTTCTTACAGGGTCTTTCATCTTTCCTGGTAGGGGCATTTTCAGCTCCTCTGTGATTCACACTAACAGAACAAAATTTCCAAGACAGTATACTGACCTAGTTTTTAAAGAGAGAGAGAGGAGCGAGAGAGATAACACTCACATTGTTTGTGACACTGAGCAATCAACTCCAGGTCGTCCACATGGTAATAATCGTAACCCGAGGTCCCTAAAACCTCAAACGGCAGGTACCCAATGATAGGCGAGGCCCTGTGAACACACACACACACACACACACATTACATTATCGTGTACTCCTACTATGCTTCTCCTGAGCTGCTACCAGCTCTCACACAATTTCAAGCACTGGCCTATTTTACAAAACAAGAACTCTTGTACTTTAATACCCATTAAACTGGCAGTACACTAAAGGAATGAATCATGGGGGCTCAGATGAACCTGCAGACACTCGTCACCATGGGAACCGCTGAAATAAGCAAGATGGGTATCCATAGCCTGAGTCATGTATGTGTCTGTGCGTGTAAATAAAAAAGCATGTAAAATTCAATAAGGCTTTAAAATTGTAACTGTTTCATATTTTAATATATTTTAAATAAATAAAATGTATTCTTGTATAAAAATACTTTTCCAAAAAAAAAAAATCTTAATGATTCCAATCTTTAGAACAGTTATTATATTTTTATAGTTATTATATGTAACATAAATAAAAAAATAGTTATACACATACATATTTCTATATATAATCTATAAACACCAGGGTTGAAAACCCCCCCAAAAACTATAGCACCAAAATGAAACAACAATGTGAAAAATATCCCATTACATAAGCGTATAAACTGCTTTTTTTCCCTAAAGAAACACTGTCCAACAGCAACACCAGCAGGTAAAGTTACAGTGGGAGTTTCTGCGTTCATTGAATTTTAAACCCCCCTATAGTGTGGCAGAAGTTTGGAAGGGGTAACAGAGAATGAATGGGGCAAGTCACGCGTAGCCTTCATTGTGATATGATTGGATATGACAGGTTATGTTTAGCTGTTAAAATGTAAATCTTGCTTCTCATGTTTGTGCACCTTCCGCTTTTGTAAATCAGTCTGTATAAACAATGGCATTAATCAGAAAACTAATTTAAAAAGCAAACAATTCACACACTTTAAATATAACCAATTTGTTGATCTATGGGAGTTTTTAGTGAGTAATCAGCTTAGTGAAATTTTTTTTATTTTGTTTTCAATATATACAGAGATTTGATGACTGATGTTTTAAATGAAACTATTATATTGAACTATTAAAAAGTTCAATATAAGTTAAATAAAATATTTTGTAAACATTGTTACTGTAACTGTCTAAAATGCTTAAAAACACGGACTTCATGAGATTCATGCTTGGCTTAATAAACAGGATGCTGATTACATTGTAAACAATTTGTGCATTTTATAGGTTGATTTCCAAGTAAACATTGTATTTCAAAGCACTTCTCTCAGCTGGCTTGACCCAGCAACACTGGTTCAACCACTAGCATGATTTTGGGTACAAGACTATGCATATGACTGGGCAAGAAAAACACAGGGAGTATTTGGGAAACCTGTTTGAAAACCATAATATATTTAGTGAGAGATGTACAAATGACACACTTCCCCTTTAAAAGGGAGAGTTTGACGAGACAGCCCGAATGTCCAATTATAGCGCTGTAGGGAACAGGAACATCCAGTACTCGCGCACACTCACACACACACACACGCGGTTATGTAACTCTCTGGGGGTCACAAACGCCTCCTGAGCAAATAATCTCTATGCTGAAATTTATGAATGGCCACAGGAGAATAAAACATCATATTAAAATACGAGTGTGAGAACTGATTCAAGCACACGCACATCGGATGACATTGCTGGCCCTCGCAGCCATGCGTGGGACAGCGGAAAGTCTGAATTAGCAGATGTAAGTGGGTCAACAACTGATGAATGAATCAAACAAATGACATAATCAGAAGGAGTCATGATTCAAATGAACCTAAATGAGTGTTGCATAAAAGACCATACAGAATCACAACATCAGAGGAGTCGTTTGCATAATGAAACAGCATTTGACTCACCTATGATCTAAGAAGAGAAATTTCCATTCCAGACTGTGTCTTGATGTGAATTCATCACACACATCCTCCACGTTGCACAGATCCTTTAACACACACACACACACACACACACACACACACACACACACACACACACACACACACACACACAATAAGTCTGTATATTGATATTGATATTGATTTTGTGCATTTGTGTTTAAATGCATGTGAATAAGCGTGTTTTGTGTATATTGGGGTGGTTCCTCTGTTACCTTTAGGAACTGAGGGGTCACAAGTCTCACTGTGGCTACGAGACAGATCTGCTCCTCTAGTGAAGACTGCAGTGTGCGCGGAAATGCCAGCTCATAACCGTTACATGAGGACAGAGGCACTGTGACACACAGAAAACATATTATGGTAACCCCCCCCAAAAAATTTTAGAGATCAAGTATTTTTAGCACAAGATACATTTACATGTATTGCACTATCTTCAAGAGGAGGAATGGCACTGAAAGAATTTAAAATGTCTTTTTTATTCTATTTTTAATACTAAAATTGCTATTTAGATTAATTATTATGTTTATCTTTATTTGACTATCTACATCTAAGAAGCTGAAATAGTATTCCTTATTCAACTTGACATATACAAATCTTGAGGAAAAGTCAAATTAAAGTAAAAATATGAATATAGTTTGTAATTTGAATTAAAATTAAATTATATTTCAAATTATGTTTACTGACTTACTGATATAAACATTTTAAATAAACTTGCGCATGTTATGCCTGAAAATATGTTTTAAGGTCACTGTTGATGAGGATTATATAATCTTTGGATAATACTGATCTTAAAAATGCTAAATATCTGATGTGTATACTTGCAGTAGTTCCACTTTGGCACAAACAAATATAGTTCAGTACATCTTTAGCTGGACTTTATTTTAGCACGATGACAGGGTATTTTTATAAAACACATAAATGTATTTCTATTTATTACAAATAAGTGTTTACTTCTGGCCTTGGCTTGAATGTTCCCTGTCTTTTTCAATTGCAAGATTCTTCTTTTCACATTCCCCATTAGTGAAGATGTAACCTCACAATGACATTCTACATGCAAATGAGGAAACGGACCAATAATTCCAACATAGGCAAATGCGTCCTGCTCATTAATTCTCTTCCTCCACCAAATGCACAGAAAGAAAAACAAATGCATGTTCCTTCCAAATGCTTGTTATCACAGCTAAAGTTACAAAAAATCTACCATCAATTTTTAGTGTCTCTGTTTGTGTTGCAAGTGGCTGGGAGTGCTAAAAGTGACAAATAAAAACCCACCGTTATTATGAAACTTGAAATCTCCAACAAATTTGACATATTCGTAAGTGGGCGGTTCTTTTGGGTCAATGTTCCCCCTTGCTAAATGACAGCAGAACTCAACGTGTGTCTCATCTGAAAGAAAGAAAAGAAAAAGAGTGCACAGGGAAAGGAAAACAGTTAGCAGTTTGTCAGATGAATACACAGGGTTGAGGCTAATGTTCTATTACAGCTGTGACCCCGGTGTGACTTGATGATTATCCTAAAATAGAGTACCTGACCCGACTGACCGTACAACAGTCTCTGTGTGAGTTTGTGCGCAAGCATATGTGACCAGAATTACCCATGTTTCACAGGTGATAAATAAAATGAATAAGTCAACAGTAACTGTTTTTTTCTACCAGTATCGCTCAGTATTGTGGAGTTTGTGTGTGTGTGTGTGCATTTTAGGGATTGAGGTCAGGGTAAGAGATGTATGTGGGATTATCAGAGTGTTGTAACAGATAATCTGTGTTACATTGCACACACTGAGCCTCTATAATTAGCCGTGAGTGTAATCATAGAGCACACTACAGCCAGCCAATAAGACAGCACGCGCTCACAGCATACTTCATACATCTGTGTGTGTGATGATCCATGCATGCATGCTGCATATATACTCACTGCTGTTGAGTAGGTCCACAGCAGAAGGCTCTGTCAGGAGCATGTGTGATGACAGAAGTTTATACACCTCTCCATGTTCTCGTTCTGGCAGGAAGTTCAAAATGTTCTGGTCCACCATATCTGACTGAGACACAGCAGTATCCATGACATCGTCACTCTTTACTCTCATTAGTGCTACACAATACACTACAATAATTTTGCCACAATACTAAGCACTTACATACAACAATTTCACAAGAATTCTAACACTTTTCACATTTTTTTTTTTTTAAAGCTGCAGTGACAACTTCTTTATGTTTACAGGTGTGATGCAACAATGCAGTGCCATGCTCAAATTTTCTGATTGAGTCAGATCATTTTAACCAAAAAGCTTTAAATAATTTTAAAAAGCGGTAGTAGCAATAGGCATAGTAGCATCAAAAGTGTAAAATTAAAATTACACCATCAAAATAAACCACCATGTGGAATAGCTTTCATTAATGGGTGCTTTTTGGGTTTCTGAAAAAGCAGATGATGTCATAGTTTGTTAACTTCTATAGAGGTTAAACATGTCCATCCAGTGTCAGGTAAAATCAAAAGTATGGAAACTACCTGAAATAAATAAATTAAAACTTGTTAAATCTAAAAATCACACATCAAATAATATGTAAAACCAATAAATACATACAATTATTGAAACCATATCAATATTCTATTCTAAATATTTAGAAATACTAAATTTGAACATATAGAACTCTAAAACTGCTTGGTGGATAGAAGCAGCTTTCTGTTGTTATAGGAACTAGTAGTTACATCCAAGTCAGCCACCATCTCAAGAAAATCTTAAGAGTATTAGCACAATCTGAGTAGATCCATAATGGCTACATGGCCTTCAGTGCAACCTGAGTTCAGCCTGTTCTGTTCCTCAATAACAAGGGTCTGCTAAGCCCTCCTCTTTGCTTAATAAGGCCAAAGGTCAAGGTGGGTTCGACCGTTATGAAAGTATCAATCAAGTATCATCAACCCCACATTTGTAACTCACACACAGCAGGAACCGAAATAAAGGTCTGGAAGCAAATCTCATTAGACTGGCAGCATGTGATCACACCATGAATGGATTTTGACGCATTTGCTGCATGAAGAAGAGAGGAACACTGATCCAGGTTTATGAAGTAGGTTTTTTTCCTGTAATAAATGAAACCACTTAACTCCCAATAACCTTCCACTTCAGTTGGGGGGGGTTTATTTTTCAGACGATTTCAAAAAAATATTCCATGAGCCACAGCACTTGACATTTCATGATTTTAAATACTGTACAAATACAATTAAAGGCCTAAAAATTTGAAGCATTTCCTAAAGGCTGCTGTCAACAGCCTACAGAAAACCTGCTGTGTGTGGGCTGCTTTATCTAAGTTTAGAAAAACATGACAATTATATTACTAATAAACATGAGTTTATCGGCCTCGTCAATGGCATTCTCTCAAAGGTAATGAGTTCATTTGATGAAAAGTAAAGCACCAAATCAAGTTCTCTTGGATGGATTGGAGTTTACTGCACTGGAATCACATCCCTCACTTACCGGCAGATGACCAATAAGAGATGAGACGCTGTCAGATACATATATGATGTTCCCATCTGTGGTAAGCGCTATCAGGAAACCATCCAATGCCTGTCACAACACAAAAAAATGCCACTATGAATTTATATATTGATAACAATGTTCCTTTTGTTATAAAAGAAATAATTTACATAACAAAAGAAAACTACATCAGTATTGAATCATCAGTCATAATTCAATGAATAACCAAACTGAACTTTGAATATTGGTCTTGTCTTCACACAATGTAACAAATGGGTATTCATCATTCATCATAACTAAGAAAGCTGGTTATAAAAAAAACCTTGGTAGCTGAAGAATGTTGTCTATCAGCCTTTTGAGGTTGCACTATTTTTCCACTGTTTTCTTTATGTAACGAGAAACAAATGAATGTTTCCTTAACCCATACCATCTTTCAACATTGCTGCTTTTATATGCCTTATTCACTGGACTTGTAACTTGGAAAATCTAAGACTGGGAACTGAGGAGAGCCAGAGGTTGTTTTTGAAAGGAAGTGTTCAAGTGTGAATGTTTCCTTAATGCTGGAAACTCTAGGGATAATTCAAAAATGCCCCATAAAAAGCTCAACTTCCGGTTTTAAGGGTATAGGAATGCTGTGTGCAGGTCAGCCTCAACTCTCTTCATTAACATCCTGTATTTCTGCTACATGACTGAAGTTAAACTTACATGAGTTTCCTTTATCGGTAATGTGTGTTTCTTTTTAAGAAGGCTCCGCCGTTATGCCTGAAGCTGCACTATAAGGCATCTCATAGCCTCGCAAATACATGATATGCTGACAAGGTAAGGTACTTAAGAAATACAGCTGAAGTGTGGAGTATTCCCAAAAGGCAACTGAAGGCTGATAAAGCAGATATGATGGTTACAAGATTCCTTTACCTCCAGCATTAACTGGGTGAATTCCTCGTTGCTGAGGAAAGAAGGCTTCCAGTCCTGCCGGACCTCACAGGATTCTGTTTGCGCTGTGATTTCTGGAAAACATCAAACAGAGGGAAAATGTTGTGAGAACCTAATTTTGGAATTTTGAGAAAGGAATCGTGTGGACTAATAGGTTTGGATGCGATGGGTAAAACACAAAAAGAAATTTCAATCAAACAGTAAGGAAGTTGGAAACAGCAGTGGGACTTTTTTATAGGAGCAGTGAAGCCTGCTGCCAGTAAACGTTCTGCCGATGGCCTGACAGCTGTGCCCTGGATTCAGACAGGAAATGGAACTGGGCCCATCACACAGCAGCTCCTGGCACACAAAGGTGTTAGCAGTGATACTCTCAGGAGCTTGAAGAAGTTTGCCTCTCCCACCAAATAAAATAATTGATTCTGTTCTAAAGAGTTCAAAATGTGTGTAAACCCTGACATTAGCAGGTAAATAAAACACAGTCGAGGTTTAAATCAATTGTGGCTCTGATGATGCAGACCTATTCTACTCTAGATCAAACCATCTACCAAACAAAACATCTGCAACTTTGCTTGTCTTGTAATGAGGTTTACCTCTCTGGAAAATCAATTTTATCTGAAAGGTTTCCTCCCCTTTCTATGACTGAATGTGACCATACATATGCAAAATATTCCTTGCATACCCAAATACGATTGACGATTGAGGTGCCGTTTCACCGAGATTATGTTTTGCTCACAACTCTTTTATAGTTGGGTATATGGATGTGTTCACACTTGGCTTGTCTTCTGACAAGAAAAAAGTTGACAAGAGTACTTTTTTTGAAAAACAAAAATGCTGGCAGCGTCTGTTAAAAAAACAGCTCAGAGCGTCTTTTGTTGCTATAGCAACAGCTGCAACAGTAACCTAGCGCGGTGTGCTGCAGAAATGTCAAGAAAGCATAAAAAATTGGCTTTTGCGTTGGCTTTTGAAATTAACGGGGAAGAAAATGGCGAATTACAACAACGTTTGTGGATACACAACATTATACAGGGAAGGATGCCTTGTGCTCCAAGACTAGTACGATCAGTTTATTTATCTGCAGCTTCTCTATTTTTTCTTGTTGTTATGGAAATGACAGATCTCGCTACTCGCTTGGTCATTGGTCAACTGTCAAAAGGGTGTTTGAAGTAAGGCATTGGCTTTGAAAACTTTTTTCGAACTCAAAAATGAGCTGTAGAAAAAGACACCGGCGAAAACATGGTTTACTCCATAGGATTCTCATGTAAAATAGATACTACTGAAATATCCAAAAGAGAGAAAAAAAAAAAAGATGGCACAAAAATAAAGTCAATGAGAGTGAAAGAAGGCCCCAACATAAAAGTCAATCAAACTATATATTTCCATCTGTTTTTATTTATTCTCCCTCACCTTTCTGTTTCTGCAGGAAGTCAATGGTTCTCTGCAGGATTGTGGATTTGTCCATCTTGCGGGGGTGACCTTGACCCTGCAGCATCGTACACAGCTCTTTAATGAGAACATTGAACTGGTCTCTTCTCTTCTTCTCTGATTTATTACGGGACGCCCTGCAGATGGAAAAAAATTAAAAAAATTAAATATGCTGAGTACATACAAACACAAAATGGATTCAAATAGTTTTTAATAAACCAAATTTAATGATAATTTTGCTTTGAAGGTTTTTGCATGATTTCTAATGAGAATCCCAGACAACTGTAATGAAATACAAACACGTCTACTACACACACTTATGTTATTTCAATTCAATTACAATTGAGTATAATGATTCTATGCTTCCAGCTAATAGTTTATATAAAGTCTCCAAATGAAAGATTGCTCTCATCTAGGGTGTAAATGCTCTTATTTGTAACATTCCAGACACTTGGGAAACATTACCTAATGAGCACAATTGCAAACACCTGGGCTGGTAACAGTCCTTCTGTGATGCACAACGTCATGCAAACTAACAAAAATATTGTTTTTTTGTATTTTTTAGAATCGCTCATGTAAAAAAATTAAATAAAATTCCCCTAATTTTAATAATAATGATAATAACAGCAATAAAAATGGCATGATTATTAACATTTGTAGCTGTATTGGGAGCAAAGGCAAAAAAGTACCAAGATTACTCAATTAAAAATACATATATATTTTTCTCCCAGCAAAAATCCTTTCAACCATTTCCATTATCTCCAATTTTCATTACTCCCTTCTTTCTCTTTTTCTCTCTCAGCCCTAAACACTTTTTCCTCAAGGAAAATCTATTGTGTTGAATGAAAGTGTGAAGAGCTTTTAGAGGTGTGATTTCTTAATCACCTCTGGACACAATTGAAGTTCACACGTTTGCAATCTTATGAGGGATTTTATTATTCAACTTATTGTACAATAATGTGCATCACAACTATGAAGAGCTAAACACACAGACCTTTTTGCTCTGTCTTTCTCATCTTCATCCATTAAATCATCCACACAGCTCCCTGTGCTGCAAGGAAATCACAGGGAAAGGTTTTGCATTTAAAACTGATTTCTGACAATTAAAATCTGGCAAAGAACACATAATATGGCAAATGGATTATGAATGTGCAAAAAGAACAAGCGTATTGTGATGTTCGTGTAGACTCACTCCCATTCCCTCCGGGTGGATGGACAAAGGCCTCCAAACTCCAAAAGGTTGTCCATGCTCACTCCTTCTCCCATTCAGGCCGTCTGGAAAGGCTAGAGTGTCCCATTCGTGTCTTCCACGCTCGAAACACCCACAGAAATTCTAATGGACGCTACAAGCTAACTGCCTAATGCTTGTGGTTAGCCACCACTCACAAATCTCTGAAGGCTATTCACCGGTATTGACTGACAGCCAATAGATATTGTAGTTATGTTCCTATGGCTAGCCAGTCCTTAAATGCTTAAACCTCAAGATAGTGTTTATCTTGACTACTGACATCCAGACGACAATTGTTAATGTACACTTGCAAAAGTGTTTTCTCTCTCCATGAAGTTACAAACAGAAGGACCTGTTGAGGAAAACAAAAAGAGTGTTTTAGTTGTCTGTTTTTTTTTTTTAGCTGTTCATTATTGCTTTATTCCATTTATTCTGACAATGCTAAGTAGTACTGGGCTGGTCGTGTGATCTTAACTTAAAAAGACTTTTAATGTATAAGATTAAGTATACATCATTTTACATTTATTTTGACTGCTCTCTTTAAAACTTCACACACTTTAGCTAACAAATAAACCAGGGTAACTGAATACACGTGGTTAGAAAGAAAAACCTTTTATGCATCTTTCATGCTTGGCACAAATCACAAAGTTTTCTTTAAATCACACATTCAACAATGTTGAAGGTACCCTACACGCAGGACATTTGTTCATTGCCTTTTCACGAAGCGGCAAACAGTTTCGTACATAATTAACAAAAAGCTTCAAATCACTGATTTGTTTATTTATTATAAAACTGTATTTATAAGCAGGAAAGATGGAAAAAGACAACCAACATTAATTAAATATTCTCTTTCTCTCACTCTCTGTCAAATGAATAAAACATTGGCACTTCTCCAGATACATTACACTTCACCAGAGCCAGCAGAGATACCACATGCTGTGTGCTTCGTGATCAAAAATCAACCAAAAAAAAAAAAGTATACAGTAGAAAACTCAGAGGAATGATGTAAAAAATGTTTATTATTGGTTTAAAAACAGGTTTTGGATTATTACAACTAAAAAAGAATTCCCATCCTTTTGCTTTAAAGCTAAAGCTAAAATATTTTCTTTAAACCTTTAAACTATTCAGTGATATTATAAAATATTAAAGCAAAATATTACTTTGAAATGTGATCATACTTGAGACTTGATGTAATTTTTATCAATGGTATAAACCATATGCTGCTTAAACCAAAAGACTGAAGGTACAATTGTATTTATGGGGTTACAATCTCCCTTGATCCGATCTACTTTACTCTCACAGTAAAAATGTGAATAATGAGCATGTTATATGAAATGTGTTTGATAAAAATCACATTTTCATAATTTTTTCAACCCCACTTGCAACCCCACACAGTGGCAGGAGTCAACCTGTTCATCATCTAGAGCTGCACACATTCAGTAACTGCTTGCAATGTTTTCTCACGCCAACCTTCACAATGATGAAGATTCTGGGTGTATCAGAGCTGTTTTAGCTCAAGTCTAATTATATACAAATCAGCTGTTGATCTCCACCTCACTCCACTCAATAATACCTCTGCTTTTGTTCGAACCGAGGTTCAAGCTGCTTACTCACTTGATCAATTTTTGCATTAAACGTTTAATGCAATATCCAATGACAAAAAAATGAAAATGCACAAAACGTATTGTGTTGACACCTATGCTTAAGCGTTAATGCAACACTGGCACAACCCTCAGGAAATGCTGCTTCGGCAAGGAGTGCCATGACCTAGAAACATCTTTTACGACGAGCTCTTTTCATAATCCAACAAAACAGACAAGAATAAAGAGGAAAAAGAGGGATAGAGAGAGGTGTAAGGAGAGTGTATTGTATGCACACACACAAATAATCAATGGGATAAACCTCTTCAAACTGCAGCACAAAAAAATAAATAAAAATCACTTTCTCAGTTAGTAGTTTTGTCATACATCATGTGACCAATCAGAGATAACCAGTTTGGAGAAAGGATAGATGGGGCATTTTAGTCTTTTTCTTCCTGGAAAAATACATGAACATGTTCAAAACAACATATGTTGTTCTATTGTTTTATTGGGATGAAAACTAGCTAGTATGTCAACCAGTCAAGAAAAATAAACAATTACAGAGAATGTTTTATTTTATAATGCAGTTTTGCTCATCAAATCTGGCTTTCGCTAATGATATTTAGAAACTTTAACTGGAAAGGAAGACATAATTGAGAAAATAAAAGTAAATAAAAAATAAACAAACTAACAAAATTTCTAACAGATTTATAATACTATTTTTTCCAAACTGAGTAGTCGGTGAGATGACTAAATAACTAGTTGACTACATTAACACTGGAGGAAGAGGCTTTCATTCAGAGGCAAAGGATTTGAAAACATCTTCACCAAAACTTTCCTTGCGAGTTTTTTTTTTTTACATTTTTTAAAGTTATATCTATTTTTCCTGTTATATATATATTTTTTGGTTTGTTTTGTTTTTAATAAATAATAATTTATTTAATAATAGGAAACAGATGACAGACCTTAAACTGTCAGCACATATACATCAGCTGTGGTTTATTAAATAATTCCAGAAATCTGACAGTTTCTTTATCAGCTAAGAGGTATGTGAGGTTTCTGAGATAATGACTGACCTATATTCTCTCACACACACCTTTTTAAAATATTTTTACACTGCATCACACTGACAGATCTGTAAAATCAGCTATGCGAGGTAATACAATTGGCTTTCATTTCTGTATAACAACAACAACAAAAAACAAAGATTTCTATATATATATATATATATATATATATATATATATATATATATATATATATATACACACACACACACACACACACACACACACAAATTCCTTTATTATATTATTTTGAAATAAGAAAATAAGAAATTTGTAAACCAAAAACTGGGCTGGCAATTCTAATGTTAATAAGAGAAAAGTGCCCATGTCACCCATAATTTATACAGAGAGAGCGAGAGCGAGAGCGAGAGCGCAAGAGAGAGAGAGAGAGCGCAAGAGAGAGAGAGCGCAAGAGAGAGAGAGAGAGAGAGAGAGAGAGAGAGAGAGAGAGAGAGAGAATATCATTATGATTTTTCCCATACATGAGTTGGTTAAGAATAGTTTCAGCAAAACTGACCAGACAAGCACAAATGAGAAGCAGTAAGATTTAGTTCAGCTGGATAGAATTAGAATACAGCACCTCCACAAACTTTATAAATACAGCACATATACTCACATCCACCCACATTCACACACTCGTGCACTTGTATACAGTCACACACGCACACACACACAGTGTTCCATCTAATCCACAGTAATTGTGTCTGACAAATAGTTCAAGCCTTTGAACTACAGTTTCGTATTTAATTCACATTAAAAATGAAATGAAAAAAGATGATGAAAGAGAAGGGACACAAAGACGCAGCAAACTTGCAACTAATAATTAATACAGCAGACATTCTGCTAATAATAAACAGCAAATTCTCTGTCTATTGTATGATGAGAACACATAGGATTCATTCTTGTGTTTGATGGAGCACAACAGAAAAGAACAGAATCAAAAGGTCTCGAGGTACATTCCTTCAATTTTAAAAGCTTTTAATGTAATGAAAATGCAGTAGTCTAAAAAAAGAGGTTACGTTTTGAGGCAATGGCCAAGGAGGTCTATCTGCATATGTGTATCACTTATGCTTTGAAGAGAATAAATTTAGGCTAACTTGTCAGAGAGGTTTTTAAAGGTTATTTTCCTAAAAAAAAAAAAAAAAAAAAATGTACTCAACTCTCACTACTTAACTTGACTAGTTTCCTCACAAAATAAACTACTTTCTCATAGTAAACAGTCTGTTGAACATCAATTCTCAACCGATACTAACTCTGATGATAATGAAGCAAATTCTCTAGCAATAATATATACAGCAAACTGTCTGCTTATAATAAACAGCAGTCATTCTGATGAATATAAAGTGCCTACCAAAAATTAATTCAGCAAACTCCCCAGGAGTAATAAACACAGCAAACTCTCATGATAACAAACATAGCAAAATCTGTGCTAGTAATGAACACTATTTCTCTGCTAAAAGCCTATTAAAACATTGAACTCTCAGTTACAATAAACAGAACAAAAGCTAATAATAGCACATACAGCAAACTCTGCTAAAAATATTTCATGGCTATTAATCACATCCAATACATAAGTTTGTGTTCACATAATATATATGTGTATTGTGTATATAAATACACACACAGAGCCAGTGTCTAAATGTGATTTGAGACACAATATGAGGTCAACGTGGGAAAATTTCATCTGAGAATTTTAGAGTAGGTGTGCAAAGATTTTTAGGATGAAAACAAATGAACTTTTAGGTTGAAACCAGCAGCATACTACTTCAGGATCAATAATGAACAACTGCTAGAGAAAACACATCACATAAGACAACACATGAGTGCTATAGTGAAGCATGGTAATAAAGTTTCTGAGTTTGAGTTGTGCAGCTTGCTCTTTAACACATCTCTTTACTCAATGTGGATCTGCTAAATGAAAACAAAACACAAACAAAACAAAAGTCACTTTTATACACATTATACACGCATATATTATTAAACGAAAACCTTTATTTTCAATGCGATTAAACACAATTAAAAGTTTAACAATATACATATATACATATATATATATACACATATATATACACATGTATGTATAAAAAAAATAAAAATCAATAAATCAGCGGTGAACTGGCACACACATTCTTAAAATACTCAGCTTATCCCCTTAAACAGGACATAAACAAGTATTGGACATCTGAAGTAGTTTTCAGAAATTTTTATTTGAGCTAGTCTGCTGAAGAGAGCTGTTCGTCTAAAGCAGTGGTTCCCAACCGGTGTGCCGCGGCACTAAGGGGTGCCGTGAAATCTTTTGAGGGTGCCGCCAAAATTTCGGGGAAAAAATTCCAAGGGTGCCTCAAACAAGAAAAGGTTGGGAACCACTGGTGTAAACAGTATTCTCATATCATCTAGGACTAGGTATAAGGTGTTGTTGCGTGCAAACTCTCGAAATGAAACAAATAAATAAATAATAATAAAAAAGCTACAGAGATTTTAAATATCTATTTCCTTATAAGGGTGCCGGGAACTTTTGAAAGGCTTTCCAAGGGTGCCTCAAACAAGAAAAGGTTGGGAACCACTGGTCTAAAGGCTGCACACACTCTCAATCCTTTATATTTGGCTGTTTTACACGAACAGCTATCCAATCACAGAAAGCACATTAAGAGGCCAAGTATAAATAGGCCCATAGAATTGGTTTACGATGACTTCATATTTGATAACAGTCCCCAGGATGTGCCATTTTTTTTTTCATATAGGTTTACCAAGGAGACAAAAAGTGCCAGTGAAGAGCATCTGAGGCATGAAGTGTGAAGAAAACATACAAACAAAAAAAATGGTTAAATCAAGCAAAACTCAATATACTCAATGTAGCTATATTTTCAAATTTCACATATTAAGTCTGACATTTTTACTTTTTTCCCCTCAACTATGAGCTCCATATTCTCATAAATGCCTGATTTGTCAAATATGACATGCAACAAAAACGCATAACGATTTTTAATTTTGTGTAAAGTTTTAATAAACTGTTCCATTTTGAAAAAAAACAGCGTATCATTGAACATGTCAGGCTTTACAGGTTTCATTTAGATATTGCATCCATATGTCTGTGACAAGCAACCTCACAGCACATAATATAATAAACTAATCAAAGAGAACAGAGGTCACTGTAAGAAAGGAGATTATTCATTTATCAGTGTCAATAGAGTTAACTCCTTCCCCATCTCACTAATAAGAATCTTCCCACACACACACACACACACACACACACACAAACGAACGTATAAATACACACAAGCTTACAAACACCTGAACATGTCCACATAAACAAACTCACATCAGACACAGAAGTGTGTAAAAGCAGCTGTTGGGTTCAGAAAGAGGCCAAGGGTTACACTCAGTGGTGGGGGCTGATAGGGGCCCCCAGGAGGATTCCGGAAGGGGTGGAATCACTCGAGAATGTTACAGAAGCAACAGGAAAACACACACAGCTTTAGCACAATGTTGGTGCAGTGCTACAGGAGTGTTAATGCGATGTTAGCCCAGAGAGGTGTGCGCTGGCCTCATTCATGAAACATGAGCAGAACAAATTTCTTATTGAACTGAGTGCAAATTTATGCATGGTTGTACAAACGACATTGACAGAAATTTGTTCTGCTTGTGCGTCATGAATGAGGCCCATTATATGAACACAAGCATGGACTTTATAGTCAATAGCTTAAAAGTCTGACATAGAGATTGTAAAGACCACCGTTCAAGAGTGTGGGGTCAGAATACTTTAACTTGTGATTCATTTTATGTATAAAATGAATCAAAAGTGACAGTAAACAGCTGCATACTATTAAAGATTGTATTAGAAATTTCAAATAAACATATTAAAAATAAATGTATTACACTTTATACTGGAGTAAGGGCTGCTAAATATTCAGCTTTGTCATTATACATTTTATTGTGAGTTTAATTATGAAACATTTTCACTTATATAGCCATACAGATCTGTATAGCTTTTCAGTGTACAAAATATTATAGTTAAACACCTAAAAATATAGCCACTGAAGCTTTTAGACGGTGTTAAGTATTCATTGTGATTTCTACTGAGTAATATGAAAAATAAATAAGCAGTAAATGGGGTAAACAAAATTCTGTTAAAATTTAGTTTGTTTAAATTATGATTATCGCAAAAAGAGCTATATAAATAAACTTGAAATGAACTGAATAATTATGAATTAACTCGTAGTAATTATTCATTATTCAAAAAGCAGAATGCATATGAAATGCCTACTTTTATGTAAAGAATGACTAAGACAAGAGCACTGTGAATCTTGTGGAGTGCTGATTCACCGTTGGGATGATTCATGCAGCAGTGTCGTCCCTGCATTTATTGTAAATGCTGCCTTCAATCAGCCAGGTAAATGTTTCATGTGCACCTCGTTCATCCAAATGAAAGCAAAAGTAAAAAAAAAAAGCACTGAGGATCAAGCATCCTTCTGTGCTATTATTAAACGGCTTAATTTGTCTCTTAGGGTGATATGTGCAGTACGCACAGAAATGACAGAATAATTTATGCTAACAGTAATTAGTAACAATAAGCCGTTGACCAGGGCAAGAAACAGAGGAAACAGATAAGGAGAGAGAGAGAGAACAACAAAGAGTGATTTCCAGGATTATTTCATCACATTGTTAACAGTATTATCATGAACCTGAGAGGCCACCTTTAACCAGGGGCCCACCATACAGCAGCTGCACACACTCACACACACACACACACACACACACACACTCTTAAACAAGGTGCCCAGATATAGGCTCTGATACACATCTACAAACTCATCCACTGCATCATTTTAAATGCATTCACACAGGTCTTGTGCATTACATGAACATGCAACAGCCTCCATGATCTCACCAGATTCACGCATGCTCGCACTTGCCTCTAAGTGACATGAAATACTTTTGGGAAAGGTTAAGGTTAAAGCTCAACCTACTTAACCTACAAACATCACCTAAAACAATAGTTCACAAAAGAAAATCTTGTCATTGTCATTTATTCATCATGTGGTTGTCATTTTTTTCACAGAATGCAAGTCATTGTTTTGACACAGAGAGAGAGAGAGAGAGAGAGAGAGAGAGAGAGAGAGAGAGAGAGAGAGAGAGAGAGAGAGAGAGAGAGAGAGAGAGAGAGAGAGAGAGAGAGAGAGAGAGAGAGAGAGAGAGAGAGAGAGAGAGAGAGAGAGAGAGAGAGAGAGGGATCAAAATATCTTCTATATGTTCCACAGCAGAAAAAGGCATACAGGTTTGAAACAATATTAAGGTAATTTGATTATTAAAGCATTTTCATTTTTGGATGAACTATCATTTTAAGTAATCCACAACCAAAAACCAAAACACTACATCCTAAAAAATCGTATTCTGTTCACTTCTGCACTTGCACATCACAATTTGCACAATGTGTGCTCCAGATAAACTAGTTATTACACACAAAGAGCTTGAATATTCTTTATTTGTCATTCTGGATATTACTAAATAAATACATTTCATCAAAACGATTTAAGCAGTGTTTTCCTCCAAATCTTTAGTCTTGTATAGCTTTTTTATTATTTATACATAATTAATATGAAACTAAAAAGCTGCATGCATAATAAAGTACATTAACAAAGTGTATGCGCAATAACTCGTACGATTTTCATCATTCGTTCAATAATGTTCGCAAATGGAAAGCGGCGTTCTGTTTCCATGGTTACTTCCTCAGACAAAACGCGACTCCTCTTTGCTCGAGTCTATTGGAAGACGTTCGACTAAACTGTAATCAAATTAGATCGTAACTGCTTTATACATTCATGCAAATGTAACTTTAAAAAAAAAAAAAAAAAAAAAAAAAAAGTCCATGGGCACGTTACGCGTCTGCTTCCCTTAAATTGTTACTTGCAAAGTCCAAATTATTTCCTCAACCACAACAAACAGAACTCAAACACGCACTTCCAGCCCAAACAGCAGAAGGAGTCCAAGGCCACAGAACAAGTAGCCTAAAACAAAAAATCTAAATGTTTTCTTAAATGTTTAAAAACCCGAGGAAAGTCTGCATGCACATTTTCAACCACTTTGAATTAAAGAAACTGATTAAGACGGACATTAAAGCGACAAGTGGATGGAAACTATGCCGTCACAACATAAGGATGAAAACGTTTGACAGGTGCTCTTATGAATTTCTCGCAAAAGTGCAAACGAATTTTCAATAGGCCAACATTAAGTGACACACCATCCAAGCAGACAGGTTTTACGCTGCTGGAGAGACTGGAATCAGCGCACTGTAGCAGTGTGACCCATTTTGACCGCATTCCAAGATTACCGATCAATCCGGACAGTCTAACCTGCGAAAGCCACGGACGAACTACTAACAAGCTTTCATTACCGTAATTCCATCGTCCAGAACCGGACTAAATGTGTTTGCTTGTGCGCTCGTACAATCCATCGCGCCTGGGATAAAAAGATTAAGGTGCAGAAAAGAGCGCGGTAACGTGACAGAACCCGGCGATTCCTGCGTGTGCCGCTTCCGCGCGACCCTCACATGTCAATATCTTAATATTCACTCCGTGACTTAAGATTGCCACTCAGTTTCCCCCCAGAAGAGAAGAATCTAACGGAACCAAACGAAAGATCTTTAAATGCCTTTAAAACTTGAACTGGTTAGCTTTTTATTTGCATTGCGATATATAACGTAGAGAATATCTTACCGTGCGTTAAGGACTAACGTCACAGGTTCACGCTTCACTTTTGCCCTCGTCCGCGTCTCTTACGCCGAATCCACGAGTGAGCTCGCCTTTACCTCAAACAAGCCACGAAAGAGCCACTCTGAAGTGGGACACGGGACAAAATACGCACTAACCACGCTAAGTCAAGATCCCCAGGATAAAAGCGGCACGGGAGAGCACGCGACTCGGCGTTTCGGCGACGTGTTTTCGTTACCGGGTCCACATCCTCTGCCGACGAGCGCCTGTAAACAGCGCTGAGCTGATGCGAAGTACGAAAGTAGGTCAGACTGGAGCTCAATACTCAACCAACGACAGCACTAACCGCCCGCAGCCTCACACACACGCGCCAGAGAAAAGACACACATGTCAGGAACGCACTTGAACATAGGCTAAACAACCCGACAGCAATCATGTTAAAATCATTTTCACAGACGATCAGCTCTTTCGGCTCTTGCTTCCAGAGTGAACGTCAGCCCGTGTCTTTATTGTAGAGCTGACTGTCGCCTTCCGCGAATGCCTAGTTGCTTTTTGAAATAAATGAAACCATTTCTTGTAAAATGATACCGCACTTTTTGGTAACCGAGTTAGTCAAAGTTAATTAATAAATAATATGATTAATAATGTATTATTATTATTATTATTATTATTATTATTAATAATAATAATAATAATAATAATAATAATAATAATAATAATAATAATAAATTTGATTAAATCATGCACCTATGTGTATAGGCTACTATTGCAGGAAAATGTTTATTAGCTTATTATTATTGTTGTTTTAATTATACAATATAATTTTCTTAAAAGGGTGCTTTACAAGATCACGAATAGTGTTGAAAGTATTTTAGGATGCTTATTAAATATTACTGAAAAGACATATGCTGGAGCACTTTTTTGGGGGGAAAAAATATATGGTAGGCTATTATTTTTTTTTAAATAGTATAGACGAGTGCAGCACAATCCAAAATGGATTTTACAAAAACAATATGACAGTTCAACAGGGAGCATGGTGGTTGTTGGAAGTGACTGCAATTTGTCCAAGCTTAATATATGCATGTGGTAATGCTTAAAATTACAAGAAGCTGAGCCAAGAGCTACTTTTTGCGGGAACACAAGAACATCTTGCTCTATTTTGGAGGTAGTTTCCTCACCTTTTTTCACTGATGCAGCAAAAGGTGAAACTGGGTCTGTTGCAGCCGTGTCAGGAGATGAAATAATGATGCAATATGACACAGTTTACTGATGTTAAAGGCTATTATTATTATTATTATTATTAAGTTAATAAGTTAGCATTAGGCTGCTTTTAGCCATACCATGGAGTTGGTTCACTTTCTGACGTTATATTGAAACTAGGTAAGTAAAAGCTTAAATTAGTACAATAATGTCATGTATCTGCGATCTCACAGGCTGACGATATAGGACGATATGACTAGAAGCACTATAAGTGACATTAAACAAAGCACTGCAGACTATTTATAGGATAAAACATGCTGTCAACACAAAACTGTTCACAAATACATTTAGGGATCAGCTAAAGCAGAAATAATGCGTGATGCTGGAAAGCCTGTATCAGGACACAATATCGGTTGCCATGGCAAACACAGAATCCTCCACCAGACCCTCTGTCCAACACGGCCGCTGGGCATGAAGAGCAGCTAAACCTCGGAAACACATCAGCTGAGGCGCTCCGGCACTGTGCATTTTTTACTGTACTTATAGATATAATTGCTGTGAATTATTTTTAATACTTTAATAGTTTTAGTTGCCGTGATGTGCTTGCAGAAGTAGCTTCAAAACTCTTCTAATTATTATAAAACCAAAAGGAACAGAGTCTAATTAAAGTCTGATGACAATTCTTAATAGGGTGTTTTTGATATATCATGCCGTGAGTCATTGGGTATATAATAAGATCAACAAAAAACAACAACCCTTTTCTCTTTCTTTCTTTTTTAATTTCTTTTGTGTTCTGCTTTATCACTGGGTTTTTTTGATGTCGGTGCTGCTTTGGTCTGAAAGCTGACTGTGGCTCTGTAGCTTTAAAGAGCTACCAGAGGAATATGGGTCAGTGGAACACCAGCACAAACACGAGGGAGGAACTGAGAAAGAGAAAGAAAGGGAGAGAGAGAGAGAGAGAGAGAATTTAATGCTTTGTAGCAGAGTTTCTGAGATTATTAGTGGACCAGCAGAATAAATTGATTCTCCCGTGTCAGTCGAGGTGGCTTTTATGAGCAAACAACATTCAGAAGTTCAGGAAATGATAACAAGAACTTCCTCATTAGAATCACATAGCATATATGTGTCAAGGGTGTGTGTGTGTGTGTGTGTGTGTGTGTGTGAGCAAACACAGCCTACATGTTTCTGTGCCTAACCAATAAAAGGTCAAGTGATTTGTTCATTGGGAATTCACAATTTAGTCATCAGATTCTACAATTATAAGAGCAAACACACCTCTCTTCAGACATGTATCCGCAGACCGTACACAAATATGCAAATAGTTCCTTCTGCTTCTGACCTGCAATTTGTTGATGGTTTATTTTAAGCAACAGATTCACTTTTTGAAGTCAAATCTTGCTTTGTCCTGCAGCATCCTTAAGACAATGATGAAATGTTTACTAGTCTAGCACTGATACAAA